>NC_073696.1:23953261-23962500 GCF_029784165.1 Wyeomyia smithii | reverse complement strand
CTACGATTTGGTAATATTGTTTGAGTTAAAAGTTTACAAAATATTACAATATTACTCTTTCTCCCATTCAATAAAACAGGTAATACGATGCCTTCGTCATACGTAAGTTCACCATAACTCCCGCTATCGGCGTAACACAGAGATGCAATCAGCGTCATATCCGATTTTAAATTCAACGACAAACTGTCATTTTTAGGACAACCAAACAAATGAATTGAAGATTCAATATTTTCTCGTTCTGAGCTTTAATCAAAAGTTAATTATCTTAATTTGAATTCACATGTACATATACTCTGACTGTTGAAACTTGTTTGCGCCGTAAAGATTTTGTTCTTTTCCTGTTCAGTGAGGTCGTATTTATATGTGCAAACTTAAATTGAGTAGTACTTCAACTTCATTTGCACAGAATTTTCAATACTGCCAATGGGCGGTCAACATTTATTTGCTAGGAAGAATGACTGACACGCAAGCAGCCGGGTTATCTCTTTTGTAAAAGTATTCTACTTCAACCTTGCGGTCGTGGCTTTGCACACAACCCTCCTGTGATTTTTTGCTTCGCAAGATTTTACCCCTCAAAAATAATTTCTGGTTACGCCACTGCATCATACTAGTGAAATGAAAAAAATGAAATATTTATTTTATGTTCGTTAATCGCAAATTTGAATATTTTTTCTGTGATTCGATTATCCGGAATGAAATATTTTTTGACATTCCAAAAAATCGAGTTCAACCGTATAATACGGAAAAACGAATATTCATATGATTTATAATCAATGTTTCAAAATAATCAAAGGTACATATTCAGTGGTTGAGAAACAACGTGTCGCTCGAAATTTGACAAAAACAACATTTCAAGAAGTCAAGTAAAATTTCACAACAAAACTAGTTTTGCATTGTTTTAATTCAATCTAACTGTTTCTAACATACATAATAGACTTGATAATTTATTTTCATTGAAATAACGCTTGCTCGAAAAAATTCCGCAACTTTTCGTTCCATTTTCGCACATATTGAACAACTGAGAGCGTTTTTCATTAACTCGATAAGCAAGTCAGAAAAAAAATAGCCAACTAAATTTAATGAACATTCAATTCATTATTGTGGTTTGAATTTTGATTTTTTTCAATCTTTTCGTTCCCACATTTGGCGCTTTCCAATGATTGGCGAGCAGACGATCGCCTGCTTCGCCTTCGCCTTAATCCGCTACTGTGTATAGGGTAGGGCACCAATTCCGAGAATCCTCTAAAACTTGCGACAGAAACGTAAATATATATATATATATATATATATATATATATATATATATATATATATATATATATATATATATATATATATATATATATATATATATATATAAATACATATATATATATATATATATATATATATATATATATATATATATATATATATATATATATATATATATAAGTTACAATTCTTTCTAGCCTGAAGGGCTTTTTAAAAAATGATTAATGAAAACCTAAAGTTAACTATCCTCTATCGTGTCTCAATTAGAACTAACTTTATTATTTTTATGCCCTGGTTACAAAGCTAGAAAAGCAACTGCACCGCTGACCAAGCAAACTGCAGCCCGCGTCGTTGTCGTCGTCGATGCCGTTGCATGCGCTGCCAACGCCCGTGGGAATCGTTCCAGTCAGCGTCTGTAGAAATCCGACTCGCTCACTTCGAATGAAATAATGTGGCGAGTGGTTCCTCGAGTCGGTGGACTTCGCGTTCCAGTTCTTGCAATCTGCTGATCTGGGAGGATTCGTCTGTAACTTGCCCCTCCTTGAAGATCGAAACGTCCTCGTTTGCAGTGAATTCAACTCTGTGACCGGATGAGGGCTTCTTGTTGTGATGGTTCCAGTGGTTGCTAAATTTCCTGCTTATTAAGAAAAATATAGCGATTGTTGCGATTATCAGGCTTATGCTCGACAAAGATATGGAAGTAAAGGCGGTTACGTTGGTTTTAGAATTTAATGTCTCCAAATGATGCCTGTTAATGAAATGAAGTTTTTCAAAACTTATTTGAGGCTCTATATCAATAGTTTGGATTTCTAAACCATCCATGGGAACGACCAATAATGGCTCTACCTTGTACCATTCTTTGTTGGTAAATTCCAACCCATTTATAATTATGGTACAATTGTGGTATTCGATTAGGAATGTTCCCGAGAGGGTTCGATTCCGCATCCCGCAAGTGGTTGCTATCTCTTGACTGTTTATTTGTTTTGCAATCAAGTGATTATCGGTTATAGACTTGATTTCTGAGGGTAGACTTACTTCCTTGAACGAGCAGTTCGCAGGGATTCCTTTTAGCAAGTATGGAAAGCAACCATCTAAGGTGAAATTGTTCAAATTTTCTGGGTGGCAGATTTGGTTATGGCCGACTCGTTGGCACTCCTCGATGATGAAGTAGAATTGTTGGTCATTGGTGATTGCTGTGTGAGCGGGTAGCTTAAGTGTTTTATTTTTGACTATTAATGGCTCTAATAGCAGCGTTCTATAAGCAAGTTCATCTAGTAAGGGAATTTCTACTATGAAAACAATTTTTGTGTGATTATAAAATGCGCTGAGATTAAGGAATTGATAAACCTGATCAATGCTATCTATGATAATTTTATGGTTGGTAAAATGATCTAATATTATGCTCAACTCGTCGGGGGAAAGGATGTCTCTTGGTATGGTATTTAGTTTAGCTAGTTGGATTGATTCGAAAATAAGCTTCAGGTGAGATTCTAAATTATCTAGCTGGATATTAATTTTCAATATTTCTCTCAGTAGTTTGATTGTTTTGTCGATTCCTGAATTTGACTTAGCTGCTATAAGATTTTTCCTGATAAGGTTGTGATCAAATTCAAACTGTTCTATAAACTTGTTTAACCTGTCCTGAAGTTGGGTGTTAATCCTAGCTTGCTCGTTATTTTCGTTAATTAAAATTTTGTCATCGATTTCTAGAGCTTTGAGAGTTTTTGATATTTCTATTAGATCGTCATTATCGAGATTTCCGGTTATCTGCTTTATGGCTGATCCTACAAAGTTGAGCAACCCTCTCTTGTTTCTTTGCCTTGGCATTAAATTTTGAAACATCTTGCGAGTATTGCTAAACTTTGATTCCAACATTGCTGTCAAGTCTGAGAGGTTTCCAAAGCTTTTCAGTCCGTGTATGGCGACGTCTAGTCTGGCGAAAATTGGTTCGCACTGCTTAAGGTCAACAACGTGATATAAGCGATGTTTCCCAATCCTCACGAAAGACTTACCCATATCTAGTGCCAATAATCCGGGATTATGTTGGAGGTCGGTTATTTGAATGGAGGAGCTGGAATGGGATGGATTAAGGAAAGCGAGAACCCACACTTCCATGGCCAGTCGAAAATCCATTGGTACTAATCCTAAAATGAGACTGTGTTAATATGATTGAAATCGTAAATAAGATGAATAAAAAAAATTAATGCTAGTATTACATAAAACTAATTACTGGGTTTTTTTTTTTATGTACGGACCCTTTTTATTTTACTCTTATGCAATTTCCGGTTGTTAGAGTCCGTGAATGTCTGGTGGCCGTCATTGGCTACTGTAACGGGGTTGAAGAAACTCTGTTGTTTGTTTTTTTATCCCCTGCCGTTTATTATAAACAATTTGGCCGGGCTCCAACGCGGGTGGATCCTCTCTTGAAGGGTTTCGCTGGTCGTTCTGTTTCTCTTGGGATTGCCTGATTTGATGAATTACTTCATCGTATACTTTGTTGCGGGCTTCCAGCATTCTTTGAGGGTCGAGGGGTCTCTCTTCACCATCTTTAATCCCATAGAAAGCTTCTCGAGGTTTGATTTTCAGAGAGGAGTGTACGCTGTTGTTGTATAAGGTACAGCAAATCAAAAACATCTCCTTGATTGAAACATTGGGAAACTTATGCCTATTGCATTTGTAGATTTCATTAATGGTCGAATGAAATCGCTCTACAATCCCGTTAGTTTCACTTCTATCAACCGGTGTAAAATATTGTTGGACATTGAGGTCGGCGAGCATGCCTCTCATTTCGATAGACCGTATTCCCGGTTCGTTATCAGAAACCATTAGCTTCGGTGTGCCATATAGCGAGATATATTTTAATATGGCCCTTCGTATATCCGGTGTGGTTCTTGACTTCATGGAAATCAAAGTTCCAAAGCGTGTCAATTTATCGACCACTGATAGGAAGGTGTATGGTCGCGAAATCAATATGTCAACATGGATAATGTCCAAGGGTTTCTCTGGTATAGGAGTTTCCCCATGTTTGATTTTGTATGGTCTACGCTCGTACTTCATTTTGTTACACGTAGGGCACAAAACAATGTACGTGCGGATTTTTCTCTTCATTTTTGGGAAATACCACCTTCGTAGTATTTCTTCTCTATTTTCTCGAATACCCCGGTGTGCGGTTTCATGCGTTTCTTCTATAACTTGATCTTGTTCGGTATCTGTGGTTAAATCGGTTAGTAGTCTTTGTGAAATTTTTACTTTGAACGTCTTGCATCTACTGAAATAATTTCGATACACTAGTTGAAGGGTTCCGAACAACTGTTCAGGGCAATGAATACAATTTACCTTTCGTGGATCCATGTATTCACGAAATATTCTAATTAAAATTGGCACCCCGAACGCGAAATTTGTAATAGTTCGCCGGTGCATCTGTGGAAACACTTCACTGTAATCTTCAGTGTAATGATCGCCAATTTTTAATATAACTTGATTATGAAAGAAGTTAACGGGCAGCTCTGTGAACTCAATTAGATTTGATGAGTCAGAGTCTGCGGAGTGCACGGAATTGCTATCTGTTGATTCATCTTCATTGGCATTTACCTCTTCGGGAATTCTGGATAGAGCGTCTGCTACCACATTTTGTTTCCCTGGTCGATGAGTTATTTGGAAGTCATATTCCAGGAGTCTCAGCCTCCACTTCACTAATCTGGTATTAGGTGTCTTCAGATTAAGTGCGTAAGTAAGAGGTTGGTGGTCAGTATAGAGGGTGAATTTCCTCCCGAAAAGATATGGTCGGAAGTACTGAGTTGCCCATACTATAGCCAAAAGCTCCTTTTCTATAGCGGAATAATTTTCTTCCGTCTTCGTAAGCGTCCGAGACGCGAACGCGACCGGTCTGTCTCTTCCTATACAACCCTGCGACAGCACGGCTCCCAACGCAAAGTTACTAGCATCGGTTGTCAAAATAAATGGACGTTCGAAATCGGGATACTGCAATACGTCACTTTGCGTAAGCAATTCTTTACACTTTTCAAAGGTTTTTACGAATAAAGGTGTATGTTCAATCGTTTCCCCTTTTCGCAGCTGCGCAGTTAGTGGTTTGGAAATTTTTGCAAAGTCGCGAATGAATCGTCTATAATAGCCCAAAATTCCAAGGAATCCTTTCAGCTCCTTTTGGTTTTTCGGTAGTGGCCAACTTTTGATTGCATCAATCTTAGCAGGGTTCGGTTTAACGCCCTGATCCGTAACGATATGTCCTAAGAAAGCTACTTCTTTTTTAAGAAACTCACACTTGTCGGGCTGAAGCTTTAAATTTACTTTTTCAAGTGCTCTCAGTATTTTTTCTAAGTTCTCGAGATGCTCTTGCAAGGAAGCTGAAAAAACAATTATGTCGTCCATGTAAATGAGACAACATTTTCCAATGAATTCTCTGAGTACATGGTCCATAACCCGTTGAAACGTACCCGGAGCATTTTTCAGACCAAACGGCATTCGTAAATATTCGTATAAGCCGTGGTCAACTTGAAACGCTGTTTTCTGTACATCTCTAGCGTCGACCTCGATCTGGTGAAAACCAGAGGCCAGATCAAGTGTGCTAAAGTATTGGCACCTGCCTAGCTTGTCCAGTATCTCGGTGATATTGGGCAGCGGATATTTGTCATCTATAGTCTTCGCATTTAGTTTTCTATAGTCGACTACTAGGCGCCATTTTTGCTTACCAGATGCATCGGCCTTTTTTGGTACTATCCATATGGGTGACCCCCATGGCGATGTACTTGGCTGTATGATGCCTTGGCTGAGCATTTTAGAAATTTGTTTCTGTACCTCTTCCTTATGGACGAAGGGGTACCTGTAATTTTTTGTATAAACGGGCAGCTCGTCGCTGGTGTTTATACGATGTTTAATCACGTTAGTAAACGATAGGTCGTCACCCTCTCTGTAGAACACTGTTGGGTTTCTTGTAAGCAAGCTGAGAAGCTTCGATCTCTCTTCGTCGTTCAAATGATCTGTACGCACTTCGTTTTCAATATTTCGCCTACATGCTTTAATTTGTGATGGAAAATCCTTCACTTCAAAATTATTAATTTCAGAAACGATTTGCCCATAATCAATTTTCTTGTTTGTTGAACATTCCTGTGTGCAAACAAAAACTAATCTTGCTTTACTCTCTTGAATACTGTACACTCCGGAGGGCACGTATACGTCAGCGGCAACTTGTAGGTCGTCTTCCAGGAAGAAATCTCCGGAGGCGACCGAAACCGGGACCTCGTGAATTGTGGACATTAATTCATGAAAGTTCAACTCAATCAAATCGGGATACTTTTTCTTCAAAGGTATGACGGTGTCTTTAATAATCAATTCGACTGTTGAGGTGTCGAACAGGGCTCCCAACTCGTGAAGTGTCTGAAATCCAATCAGACCATCGAAAAAGTTATGAAACTCAAAAAGATGAAATTTTTGATTGGAAATACTAGTTATGTATTTTGCGAATGGGTTAAAAAAGGTGTGTTGGTTAATTATATAGGATCCATTGATGTTTTTCACTCTATGAAGTGATCCTGAAGCTACGGATTTTGTTGGAACTATTTTTGGAGAAATGTAATTTCGATTAGCTCCTGTATCTATTAAAATTTTTAGAGGGGGCCCGGTTCTTCTATTGATCTCTAAATATGGAAGAAAGGTCATTCCCTTGCTTGTTGTTCGGAATCGGGCATAAAATTTACATCGTCATCTTCATCTGCATATGGACAGCCATTATCATTGTCCTCGGTCTGTTTATTTTCGTTTAGGGGTTCAACACACTCCTCGTGCGAATTTACTTGCGTCGGACGATAGTTGTTCGTTCTAAGTTGACCGGATGGGTCCGGTTTGATAGCGAGACGCGGGGGGTACTGTCGAAATTGATTCGAGTTCCAATCTGGTCGATTTTGAACAACGTTTCTGTTCTGGGAATTTATATTAGGATTTGGATTGGGGTTAGGAATGGGATTGGATTTTGTGTTAAATCCTTGTTGAGCAGGCCATTTTTGAACGTCCTGCGGTCTCGCAGAAAATTTGGGCAAAAATTTTGTTTGCTCGAAGCCAACATTCATGGATCTTCGCTCTCGTTTTCTCCGTTGTGCACTTTCTAAAGACAAGGCGCTCTGGTATGCTGAATGCAATGTTTTCGGTAGACCCACTCGCACTAAAGATGAAAGGCTGTCATGCAGTCCGTCAATGAATGCGTCGATAATCATACTTTCGTACGATTCCAGGATAACGTTAGAACACTGCTTGAGTCGATCGTCAAGTTGAATTTTGGCATTGATGCTTGCCAAAATTCCTTTGCATTCATAATGAAAATCGGTAACATTTTTGTTACCTTGGCGTAAGTATGAAATACTGGTTACTATGGCAGACAAGTCGCGCTTGTCGCCGAAATGGTCTTTCAATGTACACTTTATTGCCTCCCACTCGAGCCTACATTGACTCATAGTGAGTGCTTCGTTTGCATTTCCGTGGATTTTATCCCGAATAATGCCAACCCAAAGGGGCATCACTAGCGGCAGATCTGTTTCACTCACTAGATTTTTTGAAATTTGTAGCTTTTGCTCTACGGATTCGAGCCAACAGGCCAGAGAATTAGGACTTCCATTATATTCTGGAACCATCCTAATCGCGTCAGGGATGCGTGAAATGTCAAATTTCGGCATCTCCATGATCGAAGACGTGCTTGCGATCGCTTGGTTTGCGGTATTTGTCCGCGCATTTTCTAACAAAGAGGCTATTTGTAGCCGTTGTGCCTCTAACTGGGCGGTTAGAGTATCTAAACGCGCTTGCATTTCATCACTCATTCTTCTGGTTATCATAAAACACTTTCACTGCACTTAGTTAAACAAGCAAAAAAAAAGTATTGCAACTAAAATAGAAAAAAAAGATTAAAATTACTCACGGTTTTGTTTTTATTTTATTGAACAGAATTCTCAAGTATACCCCGTCCTTCGGGAAGAGCCTCGAATCCTCGATATCACCTCGAGGTGTGATTCCACTTTGTCGATATTCCTTCGATTAAGTTTTATCACGGACACTTGCACTCGCGGACTAAGGATTTACTTGAATCCTACTTACGACTGCGCCAGTTACAATTCTTTCTAGCCTGAAGGGCTTTTTAAAAAATGATTAATGAAAACCTAAAGTTAACTATCCTCTATCGTGTCTCAATTAGAACTAACTTTATTATTTTTATGCCCTGGTTACAAAGCTAGAAAAGCAACTGCACCGCTGACCAAGCAAACTGCAGCCCGCGTCGTTGTCGTCGTCGATGCCGTTGCATGCGCTGCCAACGCCCGTGGGAATCGTTCCAGTCAGCGTCTGTAGAAATCCGACTCGCTCACTTCGAATGAAATAATGTGGCGAGTGGTTCCTCGAGTCGGTGGACTTCGCGTTCCAGTTCTTGCAATCTGCTGATCTGGGAGGATTCGTCTGTAACTTATATATATATATATATATATATATATATATATATATATATATATATATATATATATATATATATATATATATATATATATATTTATATATATATATATATATATATATATATATATATATATATATATATATTTATTTATTTATATATATATATATATATATATATATATATATATATATGTATATAATATATATATATATATATATATATATATATATATATATATATATATATATATATATATATATATATATATATATATATAAATATATATATATATTATATATATATATATATATATAATATATATATATATATATATATATATATTATATATATATATATATATATATATATATATATATATATATATATATATATATATATATATATATATATATATATATATATATATATATATATATATATATATATATATATATATATAATATATATATATATATATATAATATATATATATATATATATATATATATATATATATATATATATATATATATAT
>NC_073696.1:23912500-23952761 GCF_029784165.1 Wyeomyia smithii | reverse complement strand
AGGTTGAACATTGTTTTTATCATCAATTCATAAGTAATTAAAAGTGCCGCTGACGAACACAATTTTCGATCTAGCTGCACTGCACGTAACAATACATTTGCGCATGCGCTGGGTAAATGTTGTCATAGCAACACATTTGCGCATGCGCGCTGGTGTGGCGAATTCTGACCACGACCCGCGAGTTTTTTTATTCCACTAGGTCAGTGCAGATCAACCCAGGAAAAAAGAAACGACATTGCGATTTACTAGCCAAGTAAGAAAGAGATGCCAGATAGTTGTTTACGAACTAAACTCATGCGGTGTTGGGCTAAATTGAGACTCTTCGCAATTAAATGAATCAGTAATCATTCTGTAATAAATAACATATTTTCCAACAACATTTACCAACAGAAAACCGTATCCAATAAATGGCGCATGATTTTTTCAGAAGAAAAATGCATTGTTTCACCATGAAATTTGACGCGCACGTAGTACTTTGTATTAAAAGCGTCAAATAGTTGGTCTAATATTATTGTTTATTTTTCGTGAATATTCGATACGCCATAATCACATTTTTTTTTCCTTTGTACTTCGTAATACAAAGCAGCGTAGTTCTGCAATATTTTTATTTTGAAGTTTTATGCTTGCGTCAACGATGTTTTTATTAGTTGGCAATTACAGCTTGAAAATAACTTGTTTCCATGTTTTTTTACCGCATTGGTACTCGAGATGTATTTTGCAGCTTCAGTCTAGCAAGTTGGCTTGCTTCATGAAGTTATATAATAATTCATATAGCACCAGTACTTGTTCTAGTAGCCTTCGATTTTTGCGCTTTTCTGGTGATAGAGATGTCATGGAAAAGGTAAAGTCAACTGAAATCTATAACCGAAGGTTGTCTTGGAGGAGTTATTTTAACTATTCTATAACAACGTGTGTTACTTGGGTATATATATATATATATATGTATATATATATATATATATATATATATATATATATATATATATATATTATATATATATATATATATATATATATATATATATATATATATATAATATATATATATATATATATATATATATATATATATATATATATATATATATATATCTGAATCTGGCTTTCATAGCTTTATTCAGTAACTCATAAAGATACTTCACAGACGATATCTCGGAATTACACCACCTTTCTCTGGTCGAACCAGCTTCAGACGTCTCGGAAAGTCGTCGTAAGCGGCGCGCACGTGCTCCATCGGCATCTCGTTCCAGATTTTCGTGATAACTCGCTTGAATTGCTCCAAATTTGTTATTTTATAGTCGTTCTGCTTCGACATCATGTATAATAATCCATATACATGGTACGAAATAATCCAGTGGATTCAGATCCGGAGACGACGGATGCCATTCGTTCTTCGAAATGAAATCGGTCAAGTTTTCCTCACACCACGCCTGAACAATCTTTGCGGTGTGGGATGGGGTGCCATCTTTTTTTGTAAGATTTGGACCACTGCGACCATTATTTTGATCTTTTGTGGTATACCTCTTCTTTAGTCTAGGTACTCGTGGCATACATATCACTATTGATGGAAGTGATCGTCGTTGTCCTATCGCACCCTTTCTCCCAATTAGGCACTGTATTTCGTATGAAATGTATTACCTCATTAGGATTCGCAGACCAGACCTCAAAAGGCTCCAAAGTTCCTTTTCCAAAGGCTCTTATTCTGCGCTGTATTAGTGCACTGCAGTGGCAGAGCAAATGTTCTGCGGTTTCACATTCGAACCCGCAGAGACGACAAATTTCGTCATCTGACTGACCAATTTGTTTCAGGTGATGCTTACTTGGACAGTGTCCTGTAAACAGTCCGGTAATTGTCCTTAGTCCCTTTTTATTTAAACTAAGCAATTGCTGGCTTCTCTTGACGCTTGGTTTTATAAAGCGTTTAGACTGGCGTAGCCCTACTGAGCATCTCCAGTTCTCTTGTATTGTCCTATGTTCCCAGGTTTTCAATTCTGCTTTCAAGGCGCTTGATGACACCCCACAGAACGGTTCTGGGCCAATGAAATCGGTACATGACACCTGTCTAGCTAACGTATCGGCTTTTTCATTGCCTTCCACTCCGCAGTGACCAGGAACCCAGTATAAACATACTTGGGGTGCCATCTTGCTGGAAGCTGTAGTAATCGTCTACAAACAATAGTTCAGCTTGAGGTAGAAATTTTTTATTCAAAAACCGTGTCCAGGTAGTACGCTACGTTGATTTTGACCCCTTTATCGATAAAAATAAAAGGCAGTTTACCTCTCTTGCAAATGGCTCCCCAAACCATCACTGACGTCTTATTTTGGAACCGGGAAATGTTCAGCTTGTCCGCAGGAGCTTGCTGGAGGCTCACACTCCAAACTCGATTATTTTGGCGATTGACTTTTGCCTCCAAAACGAACAGCTTCTCGTCCGAAAAAATAATCTCATCATCTGCGCGTCAACCGAGCAACTCCCGCGATCGTTGGTACCTCTTGTCCTTTGTAGCTTTGGTAACCCCATGAACCACCTATTTTTTTGTACGGTGTAAGTTTCAAATCCTTGCGCAAAAGCAGGCGGATTGATTCTCGGTTCATTTTAAGGTTCCTGGCCAGCTTCCGTGCAGATTGGGCGGGATTCCGGCGAATCCGGTCTCGTATAATCTTTTTCGGCCTAGGAGTTCTCACAGACCTTGGTCGTCCAGATCGTGCCGTGCCCTCGGTGCCTCCGGTCTCTAGGTACCGATTTATGGTCCGGTACACGAATTTCCGGTTGATTCCGAGCGGTTTTAGGTGTTTGAATATGTGTCCGGGTTTGTACCCTTTCACATATTCAGCGATAACAGCTGCTCTTAACTCTGCCATGGCTCACAACTCAATGTAAACAAACTGCACAGAAACGAAACTCTGCCACTTTGGGCAGCAAAGTTAACCCTTTCATTTGACATATAGATGGCACCAGAGAGATGCAACGTGTAGGCTACAGGGCGACCCCAAAAAAGTGTGACCGGACTTTTTTGTCACCGTGTATATATATATATATATATATAGTATATAGTATATATATATATATATATATATATATATATATATATATATATATATATATATATATATATATATATATATATACATATATATATATATATATACATATATATATATATATATATATATATATATATATATATATATATATACATATATATATATATATATATATATATATATATATATAAGATTGTATATTAAATCGAAATGTCGGAAATAGAAAATAAATTTTCGTTTTGATAAGCAGATGACTGGAAAACCGATATACTCAATTTTACATTTACGAATTATGTGAACGACATCAGAATAGTAAAAACCAAATTGAGAGTCAATTTTATTCATTTATTCTTGGTTGGGTTTGATAGACATCAAAAAAATCGCTAGCAAAGTTGTGAGAAAAATCGTAACACAACTTGTCTCAAAACCGTAATAAATGTGATAGCAAAAAAATAACACAAAGCATAATAAGCAGAATAAAAATCAAAACTAAAATCATGAATGAAATACTAAGAAACCTTTTTAGAAAATCTTCGACAAGAGGATTAACAATAATTGGCAAATGTCATAGACATATTTTTGACGAAGGACTACGTCTTTGTTTTCTATACTAGATTACATTTTGTGAAATTAAAAATAAAACTGGCACATGTTGCGTGAGATTTCAAACGATTATAGCAAGCGAACGACTTAATAGATAGATAGAATGTGTCACAATTGTTTTTTAATTATTTTATTGTTTTATTATTGTTTTAATTGTTATCAGTCAAATATTAGTAACGAAAATTAGTTAACCTTAGAACCAGATCTTCTCTTTCTCTTAACTGCGTGGCCACGCCCTAATGGCAAAAATCTACGCTGAACTCGATACAAAAGATTGCGTGTAGAAAATTCAGCTTCAGTCTAGTTTGTCACACAATAGCGAGTGGAGTATAGCTGTTAGCGGTACGCGACATTGAGAAACGAGAGCTGCATACGAGTTATCTTCCAGGCACTGCGGGACATGTTACCTTTATTTTGCATACGGCAGCAACAGTTACCATAGTACGCTGCAGAATATTTAGCTGGCTCAGCTATTGGAAGGCACAGCGGAGAGCAAACTTTATTATGCGCGGTCAAGCAAAATATTCAATGCTACCGATGCTGCGATCATCAGCGTTCTGTAGCACGAATTTCTAACTGAAAATTATGCAATCGGTTCTTTTCAGAACTAAAAATGCTTGAAGATAAGAGTTATGAGAATTTTCGCAACTACTACCAGTGTAAAATTTTCATAGTTTATCGCAGAATATAATATTTACATTTAGTCCTACGTCACCATTTCATACAACCCCTAGGGCTGTATACCTTGTAGTATTTTCAAATCTGGGAGGCAATCGATTCACAGGTTATCCTAAGTGGTTTTCGAAAAGCGGGAATTTTTTCCGTTCAATGAAGCCGTGATTCCAGAGGCAACATTTGAGCCAGCAGCCTTGGAAAGGTTAAAAAAATTCAAGCAATGCACACGTATGTCATCATCATGTCAATCATATAATTCTGTTTCGCTAAATGGTCCAGCCGAAGCGGTTCTTGGAGTTCCTAGCATTTCTGAACCAACCTCAAGTTCTAAAAATTCGTTTAAAGACATTTTGCTGAATTACGTTGATGAAGATCCAAGCCCTAATATATCTAAGAGACGAAGAGTTTGTACAGGAGCAGGATTCATCACTACTGCAGGAACCGTGGCAAAACTGCAGGAGATTGAGGTCAAGAAAAGTTGAAGAAGTTGTTTATAAGACACGACCGCAGTGTTAACGTAGAATACGACAGCCTGTCTTATGTCAATGTATTTCTTGAAATAGGTTTGGGAATACACTCAATTGGGGTTAATTAATTTAATTGTCTCTCTGCTCCAGATGACGTTTACCTCTATATCCGGCACCGGTAACGACAATGAACAACAGCAGAAGCTATGTGCAGCTATGCGGTTTCACTTGCTGCCGTATCTAAAACAAGAATGAAATTGAATTGTTTTGAGGCTGTCTCCTGTATCAAGTTGCACTAAGAAATCCTAATTTAGGCAGTGGTTACGAAGAGGCTATAGGCGAGGGCAAATAGTGCATTCCCCATCTATAGTATAACAGTTTTCTACATTTAATTTGCATAATTTTACAACTGATTCTTGCAAATAGTAAGACTTGAGCGACAAACTATGTGATTCAGGCTCACTAGCTCAAAAATTCTTAGGCTTAGCTGAAGTCAAAAAAGGTTAATTGTGTTTGTCAATGCTAATTATTGACAACTGAATAATTTTTTCCAACTTGGCAAATTTTTTATTTAGTTCTGAATGATGTTCAGTGATGAATAAATTCAACAAGAGGTGATTCATTTGTAATTATATATGAAAATTTTAATTGCTATACTACTAGCCATACACGCTATATAGCAAGCCACATACGCTATAGGCATGCACATAGACGCCAGACATTTTTTTTCCTGTGTGGGCTCATCACTGGGACCTATACAGCTATACAGCTAGCCACGCCAGATAGCCACACATGCTATATAGCAAGCCGAACACGCTATATAGGGCATTTGCACAGTACATATGTATTAGTCATCTGTTGGGCAGGCAAAAGTGACAGCTCCGTATGATTAGCATGGAACGGCAAGAGCAATGAATTATTTTGGAATATTCATCACGAAAATCACGCCATGAAAACTTATTTCCACAAGATAGCATGTTTGCATATAACATAGAAAAATTGTTTTTAGTAATTAAATTCGGTATGCGGTAAAACTGGGAAATTTTTAAGTTGTGACCCAGGCTAACCGGAGTGGCGCGAATATTAAACAATACATTTACCAAAAATTATTACAATTTTCATTGCTGCAGAATATATTGCTATAAGAGACGTACCATGTAAATTGTATGAAGATTTTAAAAAGTTTAGATAAATTAGAAAAATGCTGGTTTAAAAAACGTTGTGTTCGGATTTTGTTTTGCTTTCTTTCGAATAAAATGTTGATCAATATTGATTTTTTTACGCCTAAAACTAGTTAATCTTGTTCATTCGTAATTCACCTTCTATCTTATTAGTTTATAATATCTAGAAATTAGTTTAAAGACTAATTTTCGCTAGACTCGGCCTATTCATGATCGCCAAAAAGTGCATACGTTCTATGGATTTTTTTTACAAAATGAAATAATAAAATCATAATTTTCACTACTTGTAGATATTCGAAATTTTTTACCGTATAAAAAGATAAAAAACCGTCAAGTAATTGATGATTAAATCTTGAATCGCCACAACGGAAACAAATGGTAAATCTGCAATGTGTGCCCAACAGATGCTATGCATGTATGTGTAGCAAAAGCCCTATTGCAAACCACGCGCTATATACCAAACTACGCACGCTGCGTAGAAAGCCACACACACTTTATAGCAAGCCGAACACGCTTTATTGCAAGCCACGCGCTATATAGCGATCAACGCACGCTAGCCACATTTTTTTTTTTTTGGAAACTGACTTAATTAAAAACGTTTGAAATTGGACAATTTCCGTGACGCTCTCGATGTTTTCGGTTTTAAAATTGGTCCCTGCATTGAAGTTGGGTCCCCGTATATGTTGCCGTAAGACGTATTCTACGTCAAAAGTAGACAAATATTCGTAAATAACTTTTCTTTTGAATGACTTTGGTTATTCTTCTGATTTCGTTAATAAAGTTTCTACTTGTTAAATCAATTCTTGGTTTTCTCCTTCAAATTTATCTGTAGAAAGTTGTTCACTGATTTCAAAGCACCTAATTGAAAAAAGTCTTTTGTCACGTGTCGGTTTTACTGTAGCCTTACACCTCCTGATATGAATTTCTGGCTACAGTTTTTGGCATATGATGGTCAATTGAGTAAATCAGCTCAATGCAAGGGGAAATTCAATATTACGGAAACATAAACGACATTTAACACTTCAGAATTTAATATTTCAGCTTACCCCACTTCACGGGGCAAGTTGAAATGAGTCATATCTGGAATCAAATATGAAATAATTGGCAACTTCCAAAACTACTATTTCATTTATTATTTTTTTCCGATAGTCGGCAAGCACAGCGAACATTTGAAGCCAAGAAGGTTGACATTGATTATTTTAGGATTTTTCTAGAGCACTTCAAATTTAAACTTTCGAAAAACTGTTTCAGCTTGCCCCGGTGTAGCTTACTTACTTTCGAGGCAGCTTGGGGCACCTAACTAATGCGACCGGTTGAAAAGTTATAATCGTTAATATTTTTCGACGCAGAATTACGTCTTACACTTGAAAATGCCTAAAACTCAGTCAGTTTACAACGTATTTCCATCAACTTACAGCAATCGATGGGAAAATTAGCTATGCGTATACAAAAGTGCGAAAAATTGTCGTTTTGTGTTGCTAAATATTGATAAATTTCGAGTCTTATTGAATGCATGTTCAATCAGAACTGAAATAAAGCCTATTTGTTGTTGTTGTTGTTGTTTTTCTTGCTCTACTCTACAAAGACGCGCCTCTTGGAAGTTTAACACGCAATAGTTACGCATAAAAGCTGGCGTGCAGAAATTTAGTCTCCATTGTGTAACCGATTACTGCAGCAAGAGTACGGATGGCTTTTACTGGAAACTGGCTCGACCCGCAGCAGTAACAGATTTTAGCGCAACAAGGCTGAGTAGGCGCTTTATTCGGTCTCAGCGTTCCACAGCACATGCTGGCCTAACAAGCCAGTCGTCGTATGTTCGAGTTCAGGCTCAGGAGAGGCTGATAGTGTCAGTAGGATCGTAGCGCGAGCCCCACAATTGTCCTGTACACTTAACAGTCGGCTGCGAAGTCTGTATGGTAAAACAGAAGGTCGAGTTCCAATACGGAATGTACGAATGCGAAAAACATAATATGGAAAGTATCGGTTGTATTGTGTTCTCAAGAAGAAGTGATAAACTTTTTGGCGGCTGAAAGCATGAACAACAAAACATGAATTAAAATCGCATATACCGCACAAAGCCATCCAAACAGACCATCCACACGCTTACGCAAAAAAAAGTTGACATTCATTTCGTTTATTGGCATTCATATGTAAGCTATTCGATATGAGCGTGATATTTTTTTTTAGTGTATAAAGATAAAAAAAAAGCAGAAGTTAGCTTTATAACAGTTAAGAAGTTAGAGCCATAGTAGCACGCTACAATATATAATCTTCGTAAAGTCACTAGAGGGGCTATCCGTAGCTCTAACACGCGCTACGGAAAAAGTGGAGCGGGAGGGAATGATTCGCAAACGATCGCATTAACTGATGGTGAAATCATTATGTTGTTCTTATGCCTGTCGTCAATTTCAGCTGTGTCCACTTCTGCATAGTCTGGTTTATTTGTCTCAATAAACGGAGTGGACAAAATCGTTTTGCAAGTTTCTCCGGTTCCATAACATAATCACAGTCATCTGACTTAAATACAATTGGCCGTCTGTATTGTGCACGCATTTAGTTTGCATATGGAAAAACTTACGAAAATGAGTTTCATTTTGACACTAATGATGCTGAATAATAATAGACGCACGGTTTAGATGTAACAAAATTATAGGAACCGAAACCAATAAATATTTCCCATTTTTTTTCAAAGTCAAATGAAATACTATGCAAACAAGTGTTTCAATTAAAGTTGTGTAATTACTTATTCGAACTAACAAATATTAATAAATTACCCCAGCACAATAGTATTGGAAAAGTAATTATGAATCAATGGAGCAATAATATGAAATATTCCAATTCAACTTCAACTCAAATTGAGTTAAGCTTTAGCTCAACGTCAGTCCAGTTGAATACAATTGCACTCATACACATTGTCTGAAATGTGCCCGTGGGGACAATATGTACAGAAATCCGGAAATCACAGATGTTAAAAAGTAAAAATGTCGCTCCATTCCCGGACGCAGTGGACCTCCTGCAGCCCGCCAACGGTGGAGACGCTCGGAGGGTTGAAAAATTACAAAGTTAAATTTTCCATTTGTTTCCATTTGTTCAGTGCTTTATAATCGCATTTCTGTCGCTGTCACGCAAGTGGCCCTCCTTTTCGTTGTTCCGGACTTTTGGCAGTGCACTTACATTCCATAGTGTTTGGATGGTTAAACTTTTTTTTTCTCTCACGGCTGTTTGCAGCTTTGTTCGTCCGTTTGCCATTTCCATTACACTGTGAACGGATTCGTTGTGCATCCTGGCCATCCCTCTGGGGAATGCCCTCCCACATACATACATACACACACACACTTGTTCACACAGCGAGTGCAAACTACTAAATATGTCCGGTCCAGCTCTGCCCTTTTCCTCTGCCTCAAATACCTATTCTCACATACCGTGGCAAATTTTCAATCTATCCAATTCCGTAGCACAACTAACTGCCATAAATTTTCGGAAAGGTTTGCCCTGATTCTCCTGAATATGTGTGTTTGTGTGCTTCAGGGGACGCAATGAGTGGAAAAATTTTAATCAATCTGCTAGGACGAATGTTTTTCAGCTCAGTTCGGTAAAATGTCATAAAGCGTAACACCCTTCGCGGGCATTTTGAATTGAGGACTTTTCATCTGTTTAGTGTTAGGCAAAAATTCACCAACCTATATTTGTACAGCCTAACCCCATATTGATGGAAAAGCCGAATTTCAACACTCCGTCGAAAGCTGCGAAAGGCAACGCTTCATCGCACTCGTTGAATTGCGACCGCAAAGCGGAAAGCCGAAACGTCCGCCATGTATATGCTCTGTTAACATAAACCGCGGCGTTGAACAAACGCACCAACCAGTGAAATGAATTAAAGGACACCAGGCCAAAACATGTGCGCACCGCACCACTCTGGTATTGCACTGCAGCTTGTTGTGTAGCTTTACTGGCCAATTATTTATATTTCAATTCATTTCGAGATCCTTCGGCAGAATGCGCCCGATTGCTTCTTCACCATGTAAAACCAAAGCCAGAATGCAGTTCCGTAGCCTGACTGGGTGGTGCGTGTATTATTGGCAATTTCGGACGTAAAATACACCGGTTGACCACCTCCGGGACATGTGGAGCCAATTTTACCAGGTGCCCAGTGGAGGACGATTCACGCTTACGCTTCGATGAAACTTGGGATTTCATTAAACTGTGATTACCGCGATTGCCGCCAGACGGAGCGCAGCTAGGCTTATTATGGTTGAGCATTTGTTGGTCGATGATTCGTAAGTTATAATATTTATTTGTTTATTTTGGTGTTACTAGGAAAAAAAAAACGGATGTTAAAACAAAGTCAGAGAAAGGTCGAATGAAACGAGTTTGAAAATTAAATTAGATTGTAGACCATACCTTTGATCCTTTGGCAGCGATTTGGTGTGCCGTGGTTGCGTTGTGTTTGCAAAGGTCAAAAATTTGGAAGGCATCGCATCTAAGGTGGGTAAATTTACTTTTCTAACTAATGACAGCTCAAGTGGTACTTCTGAGTGGGCTTCTGCTAGAAGAAAAAAGTTGGCATCTTCAAGCTTTTGATCCTTGATTTTTTAACTTTTCTATTTTTAAATGTGTTAGGAATGTGTGCTTCGTCTAAAAGAACTAGCTTACGTCCGAGTGTGGATTAATTGGGAGAAGGAGGCAACGTATTGACGCCGATAGACAACAAAGTTTCTACCAAACATTGGAACTGATTATGGTCTTGAAGTGGTTCACTATCCTCCTGCTTTTGTTGAGTCAGGGTACCGTTGAAATCGCCATTTAGAAACTTAGAGACCCAAATGCGCACACGGCGTAATGACGCCTTCTATATCGCCATCACGCGCCGTGTGTGAACCTGTTGTATTTTGTCAGGGGAAGTCGATATTAACAAATCGTCTACATATTTCCATATGAATGGTGGCTTGAATTCTAATCTTTGTAGTACGGAGTAAAGGTGGAAAAAATCACACACTCGGATAATCACTCCCGATTTTCAATCACACGGAAAACTTTTCTTTATTCTAATTTAAAGTAATAAGATGAAGGCCCAATCGCAGAGAGCATAACGGGGCCGATATATTTATTGGAGTAGGGAAAAGGGAGCTTGAGTAAAATCAATAAATATTTCTCCTCAAATAGGCATAAAAACCCTCTTATCTTTTGATATATAAGAGTACAATTATAAATAAATTACAAATCACAAAACTTAAAACTGGAAAACCTTGATAAGCATGGTTCCTGCAGCTTCAAGAGTCAAATATAATTTCGGGAGCGTCTTATTTCTAGTTGAGCACGTAAATAGAATCTGAAAAGAAAACAAAAAAAATACTAAATAGGATCATCAATTTATTTAAGGGAGGAATACAGTAGACGCATATGAGGGAAATCTAAATTTGCTGAGACATCACGAACAGGGACATTTGGTTGTTTATTCCGAGCTTTAAGATTATTCTCTAAATTGGATCTAGCTTCACGGTATAACGGACATGACAAAACAACATGTTCAATATCATGGTAAGCTGCAATGGTGATCCTCTGTGAGTCTTATACGACGAAGGTGAACATTGAACCAATAATGAATGAACATAAGCTGAGACTACGAAATACTTTTGTTAGTTTGCATTTGTCAAAAACGATTTGGCTACTTAGTTAAAAAAGCAAAGCCTTGGTGCTACATTCCGATTCGCAACCTGACCTTCTGTCTATTTATACACAGACTTCGCAGCCAACTGTTTTTTTTTTTTTTTTTTTTTTTTTTTTCCTGTAGGAGCCTATGACCACTGCTACCATTAGTTAGATATATTGTGGTATACTCCGCGTTAATTTTTATGCACTGTCAGTTCGTTCCATCACTATGGGTATCAGTGATAGTTGCACCCAGACTTTGCATTTCACCCCAAGAAGATATGACTTCTTTGATGAAGTTCCTTACCTTCATTTTTTCAGCAGACCATATCTCGTTAGGCGTGAGGATACCTTTTCCAAGAATACGCAGTCTTTGCTGAATTAATGCGCTGCATTGGCACAGTAAGTGTTCCGAGGTTTCTACTTCAGAATTACAGAAACGACATAAGTCATCTGTCAGTTTACCTATTTTTTTAAGGTGATACTTACTCGAACAGTGCCCAGTAAGTAGGCCAGTTAACGTGCTCAGATCAGCTTTATTCATACTGAGTAGGTTCCGTGTGATTCTTTTACATGGTGTAATGAATAGTTTAGATTGTCTTGCTTTGGAATAAGCCTTCCAGTTGGCATCAATCATCATTGATTCCCAGCCTCTTAGCTCAGATTTCAAACAGGATGAAGATACCCCACAGAATGGCTCCGGCCCGACGAAAGCAGTTGAAGAACCAATTCTCGCTAAGAGATCGGCTTTTTCATTTCCTTCTATACCACAGTGACCAGGCACCCAGTATAGATTGACAACGTTTGTTACAGTTAGTTGTCGTAGGGATTGAATACAATCCCATACCAACTTCGACTGACATGTGTATGCTTTTAAAGCATTGAGAGCTGCTTGACTATCTGAGAAAATGCAGATATTGGCATACCTATATTTCCTAGCCAAGCAAATACTTGTGCATGTTAGAATAGCATTTATTTCCGCTTGAAAAACTGTGGGTCACTGCCCCATTAGAATTGATATATTGATTCCTGGTCCAGTGACCCCAGCGCCCGTAGACTCGCCCATTTTAGAGCCATCTGTATAAAAAATGACTGATCCTGGACGAACCTTAGGACCTCCTACATCCCATTCGGTGCGATTGGATTCAATCACTTTGAAAAGAACACTGAAGTTAGTCTTAGAGTCCATTCGATCTTCATTCATGGTTACTAAGGTGTTCAGTTGGAAATTTTTGAGGATTCGTAAATGTCCCTGTAGATCTCCTTTCTGAAAGAATTCAACACGTTTTAGCCTAAGAGCACCTTTTTCGGCTTCAAGTTGTACATACTGATGTAAGGGTAGAAGATATAAAAGAGCTTCTAAGGCTTTGGATGGTGCACTGGCCATTGCTCCTGTTGTTGATAAGCATGCCAGACGTTGTAGTTTATCTCACTTTTTCTGAGCTGATAATTGTGAAGTTTTAGGCCACCACACTAGCGAGGCATAAGTTACTCTGCGTCTCACTATTGCCGAGTATATCCAGTGAATCATCCTCGGCTTGAGTCCCCATTTTTTTCCAAATGTATTGCTGCAAGCCCAAAGAGCGTTGTTTGCTTTTGAGATCACATACTCTAAATGGTCGTTCCAGTTGAGCTTGTGGTCAAGCATAACACCTAGGTACTTGGTTCGCTTGGATAGCACCAACTGTGTGTCTCCCAACTTAAGAGTTGCAATATTATACTTTCTATTTCTTGTAAATGGGATAATGAATGTTTTAGAAGAATTGACGCTTAGTCCTTCCAGGTTACACCATTTAAGTGTGTAGTTTAAGGCGTATTGCATTCTATTGGAAATAGTAGATCCGCATTTACCCCTAACTAAAATAGTAATGTCATCAGCGAAACCGATGATTTCGTATCCTAGGTTCGTTAAGTTGTTAAGAAGATCATCGACAATAAGAGACCACAATAAGGGAGATAAAACCCCTCCTTGTGGGCAACCCCTTGTTGGTTTTGTCGCTAAAGTTGATCTTCCTAAATTGGATGTTATCAACCGGTTTGATAACATAGCGATAGTCCAATTCAAGATGCACATGTCAAAACCGCGTTATTTCATAGCATTTTTCATAGATTCGTGAGAAGCATTGTCAAATGCTCCCTCAATATCAAGAAAGGCTGTCAGTGAGATTTCTTTAGCCTCAAAAGACTTCTCTAGTTTTGAAACCAGCGTGTGGAGTGCTGTTTCAGTTGATTTACCAGTTTGATAGGCAAACTGAAATTTGTTTAATGGTCTACTTTTTAAGTAAGATAATTTGATGTGTAGATCAATGATTTTTTACATCATTTTCAAAATGACAGAAGTTAGACTGATTGGTCTATATGCTTTGGGACTCGTCCTATCACGTTTTCCAGCCTTAGGAATAAATATGACGCGGACTTCTCGCCATTTACTCGGAATGTAGCTTAGTGTCATGCTAGCCCTGAACATCTCCACCAGACAGGGGACTATAATATCCTTGCTTTTTTGCAAAAACACTGGATAAATCCCATCTGGCCCCGGCGATTTGAAGGGCTTTAAGGAATCCACTGCCCATTCAACTCTTGACGTCGTGAATATTACACTGGCTAATTCTTGAGCTTTAACCTTGTCGTGAATTGAGCTAGGTTGAGCCATATAGAAGTCCTGTGCATTTTCGGAAGTCAATTGAGTCGAGCCTGGGAAGTGTGTATCCATCATGACACTAAGTGTTTCCTGAGAGTCTGTTGTGAACTGACCGTTTTCGTTCTTTAAGCGGCCAAGCCCATTTGTGTGATCTGAAGAGAGGGCCTTATGGAGTCTAGCTACAACAGGCAAGTTTTCAACTTGCTCACATGTACGCTTCCAGTCCCTTCTCTTTGATTTTCGAATCTCTCGATTGTATTCTGTTAGACAGCTTTTATATTCTGTCCAATTTCCGGTAGTTTTAGCTTTGTTGAAAAGCCTCCTTGACGATTTTCTTAGCTTTTCAAGTTTATTGTTCCACCAAGATACGTTCTTACTAGAAGTTTTCCGTTTCACCGGGCAACTTTCTTCGAAGGAATCTGTTATATTAGTTAGAAAAGATGAGGAAACAGATTCGAGTTGCTCAGTGGAAGAGATGTCCACTGAGAGCAAAATCTTGTTTGAGAGTGTGGAATAGTAGCTATCCCAATTAGTTTTTCTAGGATCTCTGAATTTTTCGGACACGAGCTCCCCAGAAACATAGTTGAACATAATTTGTTTGTGGTCCGACAATGATTGTTCTTCTGACACGTGCCAGTTCACAATCATTCCAGATAGTTTAGCGCTACAAAGTGTTAGATCAAGAACCTCTTGTCTAATTCTAGTAACAAATGTTGGATCATTACCTTGATTACAAATGTTTATGTTGTGAGAAATTAAATATTGAAATAAACACTCACCTCTAACGTTGATGTTACTGCTACCCCAAACCGTGTGGTGGACATTCGCATCACATCCTATTATGAGCTGTTTGTTTTTTTGTTTGCAGTGTTGAACAAGCGCAGCAACTTCTTTTGGAGGAATCTCAGCGTTATCTCCTGGGAAATACGCAGAGGCAACGATGATCTCCGTTATCCCACGAGTCGTTGGAACCTCCACTTGTATTGCCACGACGTCTCTACTGATGAATTCTGTAACGGGTATAAATGTTAAGTTTTCCCGTATAAGAATTGCTGCTCTGGGAGCAGTATGTGTACTATCATAAAGAAGCTTACATTTTGGTGTAGAAATTCCTTGAACTCTATCGTTGTTGGACCAGGGTTTTTGGATTAGAGCCACGTCCAAGTTGTCTCGAGTGAACTTGCTACATAGGACGCTGCTAGCTCCTTTGGCGTGATGTAGGTTCACTTGAATAAATTTTATTTTATTGGACATTTTTGTTTGGTTTACCATTTTTCAGGGGCGTGTGATTCTCCCTCTGATTGGAGTGGTTTCCAAATGTGCGTGTGCTCGATTGGATCGTATCCCTTGCTTCAGGGCTTTTTGATCGAGCTTCAGCGATTACAGGTTTTCCAGAGTCAGACAAAGGGCACGAGTTACCACTCTGGACAGAAATGGGACCAATGTTGTTTGACCCTGAGGTCTGTTTACCATAGGCATCATTGATGCCCTTGGCATTGCCCTCTGGGATTGTGCGATCGGTTTTGCCAAACTGTCCAAAGTTGCCATTCCTCCCTTCGTTGGAGACTACAGTTTTGGATTTACCTGATGATTTGGTAGATTTTTTACACAATATCTGTCCAAATTTATAGTTGATGTGCATATCACGATCAACTAGCGTCTTCATCGACGCACCGTCGACCGTTAGTGCCCACTCAATGTGCAGATTGTTGATCACCGAGCGATTCAGGATTCTCCATGCATCGGTGTTCAAGTTTTCATTTTGGCTTTCGATAAGCGCTTTAATGGTGTTGTTATCGTATTTGGAGCATTTTGGAAAAACAACGACAAGAATATCTTTCTTTGGAATGTTACTTTCGTCAACGGCGACGAGCTCCGCACCATCCCAAGGAACTAAGGTAGGGACAGTTTTAATCAACCACTCAGATGTTTGCTTATCGAGACAGTTGATTATCATGAACCCTGGTTTATAAGTGCAATTAGCAAACTTTGGCTTCAATTGCTCCTTACGTTGAAGTACTACAGCACCAAAAATAGCCTCTTCGACGAGGTTTTGTTGATCTGTACTTAATTCAACGAGAGGATAATTTTTTGGGAGTATTCCTACTTTGACTCGACTAGTGACATCACTGTACGAGAGTTGCTTGGGTATTGCAGGATTTACGGCACTATTCTGGCTCTTTGGCAGCTCAGAAGTGGAACCTCTTGCAACATCTAGTCTTTGGTTCACAGAAACTGAACCGTTGCGACACAATGCAGCTTTACCCACCCAATCCGTCCTAGTTTTGCCCGAGTCCTTGATTCGCTTTGGATAAGGTTTACCGTCACCGGATCCACTCAAGTCCAATGCATTACTAGGTCGTTTGACCGAGTTTACTGAATTAGCAGGAAGATGCTTCGCTAGAACCATTTCACGGGCTGTAGGTTTATCGTAGCCGCGTTGAATCAGCTTACTAATGCGTTTTCTCATTCCTCCATTCAGTTCAATCGGTTTTTTGATGTTCGATGTTGTCGACTCACCGACCACCGGAAGATTTTCTACAGGGGTAGAAATGGCGTCACATACTCCTTGACCACAGTTTTTGATGGTGACATTGATTCCATCATCCTCGTCACTCAAAACGTCGTCTAGGGCAACATGATCAGGAGTATTGAGAATTGACGACGAACACGAAGCAACATCATCCAGCGATTTGCTCTGTAGGCCATCGTCCATCGGATTTTCATCAATTTCCATGTTTGTGGATGACTCCATTCAATTTACAAACTGTAGAAAGAAAGTTAATATGATTGCAAGGAAAAAGAGAGAAGATAGAGAAGAAAAGAAGAAAGAGAGAGGAGAAAAAAAAAGAGTTTTTTGTAAATTTTTTAATTAATTTTTTTTTCTTATTTTAACTTTATTAATTTATTATTATTATTATTGTTATTTTTTTTTCCTTTCTTTTTCCCTTTCTTCATGCGTGCTCATTTTGTCAAGATCATTACTTTAACGCAAAGAAAAAAAAAAAGAAAAAAAAGTGTAACTTAAATTTGTAATTTAAAAATATTATGGTTGTTTATAAAACAACATCGCAACACTGCCAGAGTATATCGATTTCGATATCGATATCGTGTGCAAGATATGTTGCACGCGATAACGATTGCATGCAAGATCGATTTTCGCCGCTGTGAAACGTTAACGTTTTCGACAAATGTCAGTTTGCTTGTGTGATCGCACATCTGCTTCTCATCACTATGCGGAACATACAATCACAATTTGCGTGGCACACAGCACTTATAATTCACCTTCTCCTTTCGTATTGATCACTGTTGTACACGAAAATCACTTGTGCGAACACTCGTTGATGCCACTTATTTATTTCACTAAGAAATTAAGTACAAAATCACGAGCTGTAAAAAGCACAACCGAAGGCTATAAGCAGGGCAGCCAACTGTTAAGTGTACAGGACAATTGCGGGACTAGCGCTACGATCCTACTGACACTAACAGTCTCTCCCGAGTCAAGACTCGAACCTACGACGACTGGTTTGTTAGGCCAGCATCGTATCTCGAGACCAGCTGGAGAGTTGGCTACTTAGTTACAGGTATGAAAAACAATCGTTAATGATAGTTACAGGAGAATCAGTTCTAAAAATTTTCATTGTTTGAACAAAAATTCTCTCACCTATTGTTTCTACAGTTCAATATTTTGATGCTGCAAATTTTGCTATCATATTCAGCAATGAATCGACGATATGATATGATGCACATTCTCAAAATTTGTCGCAACCTTGTAGAACATCGTTTAACTCTAGCTGCGAAGATAAGAAAGTTAGATGCTGGATTTCTTCGAAAATTTTACTCTAGAGTATACCCAGTCAACATCATATCGTATATAAATGAATGAAAATTATCGTAAATTTCTCTAACCGAAGTCAAAATCGTACACAATGCTAGTTATCATGCGCAGAAGTTAGTTTTCAATCGTATAGCATGCCGGGGCCTGACTGAAATCCAGTTTGTACAAACTTTGTACAAATATATTGGGTGCATTTCAGGTATTTTCGTTGTATTCCAGAAACAAAGTAAACATCTTCGGATTCAAAATGGTGTCCAGGGTCAATGCTTGGCTTCTTTACATCATTTCGGTTACGGACATATCCATATGTAAGAGTATTCGGTTATTTACGGCTGTTTCCCAGAAGTTGCCATTTTACAATTCAAACTGGTGTCTGAGGTCAATTTTTAGCTCTAGCATCATTCTGGCTCCGGAGATACTCATATTGGGTGGTATCTGGTCACTTTAGCCTGTTTTCCAGACACCGGAAGTCGCCATCTTACAATTCAAAATAATGTCTGAGGTCGATTTGTGGCTTCAGTGCATCATAATAATTCCGGAAATACCCATATTGGGTGGAATATGGTCATTTGCGGCTGTTTCTCAGAAACCGGAAGTCGCCATCTTGGTTTTCGAAATGGTATTTGGAGACATGCCAGAAGAAGGAAATGTGTCGAATTTATAGAAGAGAGAGGGGTGTCAAACCATTATGGATTTATTTTTTACCCCTAGAAACATCCAACTACCAAATTTGGTTCTATTTACTTGGTTAGTTCTCGAGATGTGCAGAAATTTGTGTTTCATTTGTATGGAACCCCTCCCTTCCAGATGAGGGTGGGGTGTCGAACCAATATGGACATATTTGTAACTCCTAAAAACATCCACATGCCAGATTTGGTTCCATTTGCTTGGTTAGTTTTTGAGATGTGTAGAAATTTATGTTTCATTTGTATGGGACCCCTCCCTTGCAGAATAAGACATTTTTAAATTGTTTTAAGTTTGTCTGGCCTGTCAATGTTGCTGGTAGCGCGTTGTATAGTTTTTTTCCCATAGTACGAAAAAGCTCTTTTCCCGAATTCGCTATTTACTCTTGCCATTGTGAGATTTGACTGGTTTCTAGTGAAGTGGTTATGAGATGTTCGTTTAAATAGTTGATTATGATGGGTTGATGTGTGCTATTAAATTTTATGCATTTGAATCAGAGTTTTCTTTTCTCGAAGAGCTGCTACTGTCACGACAGATGCGGGTGCCTCTTCAAATAATCTGATTGTTGAGTACATACGAGTTTTCCGGTAAACTGCTTTCAGGCAACGGTTTTGAAGAGTTTGTAATGACCTTATTTTATACTGGCTTACTGCCCCCCAGATTGAGATCATGTACTGTAGTTTGGATTGTACGAATGCATGATATGAATTAAGCATCTGTTTTGTCGGTAAATAGTTGGAAACTTTATATAGAAGTCAGCAAGTTTTACTGATTCCAGACTTCAGTTTACTTATGTGGCTGTACCATGTGAGATTTGTATCAAATATTAAGCCTAGATACTTGTAAGTCTCAATTTTCTCGATTGTTTTAAAGTTTAATATCAAAGCATCGCTTGTGGGTCGTCTGGTGCGGGTGGAATCGAAGATCAAATATTTAGTATTTGATATGTTGAGGGATAGAAAGTTTTCAGCGAAGTACATCTGCAACTTTTCCATATCCTCCTTCATTTGTTGTAAAATTTGATTCGAGTCAGTAGATGCATATGACAAGGACGTATCGTCAGCAAAAAGACGTATTTCATGCCGTCCAATTTTTGGCAGGTCGTTGACATAAATAAAAAAAAGGAGAGGCCCCAAGTTGCTGCCTTGAGGCACTCCAACGGTCGTACTTAGGTTATTACTACGAGAGTCATTCACAACTACAAATTGCCTTCTAGATGAAAGATAGCTCCTTATCAAATCGTTTGCTGGACCCCGAATACCATAGTAGTCAAGCTTACATAACAGAAGTTCGTGGTCAATCGTATACAACGCCTTTTTTAAATCCAGGAAAAGAACGCCCAAAGCTTGTCGAGAATCCAGCGCACTGTATATGTAGTCATCTAATTCACCGGCTGCAGTAAGTGTGCTAGATCCAGAGCGAAAACCATATTGATGACTGTATAAAACTTCATTACTATTGAAGAATTCATTTATTCGGACAACTAACAGTTTCTCGAGTATTTTGCTTAGAACAGATGAGATGGAAATTGGTCTATAATTACTGATCTGCGCTGTATCGCCACCCTTGTGCAAGGGAATTACCTTCGCAATCTTGAGCAAATCGGGGAAAATTCCCGTAGTGATCGATTGGTTGAAGACATCTCGCAACAAAACAGAAAATACATTATGATGTAGCTTGGGAAAGTATGTTGGAATTTCATCGGGACCACAGCTTTTGTTGGTGTCAAGATCCCTTATCAAGACAATTACTTCTTGCTCAGAAGAAGGTCGCAAGAAAATGGAATTAATCAATGGAGACAGACTGGCAAATTTGTTAACATCACGAGAACCTATAATTGTCGAGGATAACTGGGGTCCAACCTTACAGAAATACTCATTAAAAGCATTTGCAACTGTTTCACCATGCGTAACGACATCTGTTCCAATCTTCAGTTTTATTGTTTCCTTGCTTTCTTTACTGAAACCTACTACCTTTTTCAGATTTCTCCACATTTGATTACCATTGAAAAAAAATGTTTGGAAAAGTAGTTTATCTTCGCAAATTTCTTGGCTTGTTGCACTTTTTTGGAAATATGCAACCAAAGTCCGCGTAGATGGGTGTCTGTAGGATGCCTCTTGTAGATCCGTGATACATTTTCTATAATTCGAATTAACTTCCTAACGTCGAAAGTCATCCAAGGATACAACAACAACAATATCGCACGCTTAGCCTTGGGGCTAATAGCGGTCTCGATCAACTAGATTAGTTGAGAGAATTCGTTATCGTTATTGTTTTTGGCACATTTTGCATGTGTAGGATAAGTACAACGATACAACGATACACCGTGCCCCAGTGCTGAGTCAAGAAAATTTCTAGCTCGAAATGATCCTCGACTCGATCGGGAATCGAGCCCGATATCACAACCGTGTGGGAGAGCTAGCCGACCGACATCGCTAACCACAGAACCACGGGGACCACTTCATCCAAGGATAGTAGCCTTTAATTTTAGCTTGGACGGTAACTTTTCTCGAAAATTTCTCCTTCAGCTGCTGATACAAACTCACAACGTTTTTCAACCTAGCTTCATTTAGCTTGGTATTGCCCACTATAATTTTTTCTAGTGTTCGCAAGGTCATGGTTTTCCGCAACTTGAAAGTCGATAAGATCAAGCTATGATCACTCTCATCTGTATGAATAGTCTCATACATTACAAGGGGTTGTAGACTCTCAGAACACACGACATGATCTAAAATGTTATCGCTACTATGTCTAGTTGTATACGAATTTGTCACGTCGAAGTTATAACATTTTAATTGATCCGCATAAATTCTTGAACAGTCGTATTATCCAAATGGTTGAATGGTATGTGACGACAAAACTGTCTCTAATCTATCTAGGAACCCAGCATGACCGAAAGACGGCGGTCGGTAAACTGCATGTATATGAAACTCGATCCCAACATGTAGGCGAATATGAATGTGGTGTAAACCCTGATCATGGGTGTTACAAACCGTTTCATACAAAATAGGTTCCCTGATGTAAACTGCTAAACCTCCTCCTCGAGCCTCTGGTCTACAGGAAAAAATACTTCGATAACCATCAACTTGCGAGTTCTTGATTCTGTCTTTCTTTATCCAGATCTCATCAACGGTAACAACATCGATTTTATGAGAATACAATGTTAAAACTTCTCTGATATAATCCAACTTCTCCGGTTCATTCATGCCTCGAATATTGAATTGTAGAATTCTCAACTAACGGTCGCTTTCTTCCTCAGTACAACGGTTTAACTGAGAAAGGTTTTCATAGTAGTAATTACAATATTTATTTCTTGTATAATAGACTGGGGAACCCTTGTCAATTGACCTGTTATATGTATTATTAAAATGTATTTTATGTTTGGCAGCAGCTCATCCCATACACTTGACTCATTAGACATTTTTGCAAGCGTAAGAGCTAGTGTTTCATTTATTCGTTTTACTGGCCCATTCGCTCTAGGTGTTCTAGATGCTCTTTTTACAGGTTCATTGCAATGTTCTTTATTAAATCACTAAACTTTTTAGAGGCGAAACAGGCCAATTCATTACAAAAATAATTAAAAAACAAAAAAAAAACCACACGTATCATCATACGCGAACTCATCAATGATCACTTTTATCAATGAATTGCATACTATTATTGCCCAGTGTTTCGTGCACTACTTGCGACTTTATTTTATAAAAATGAATACGGATTTTTCAAATGAAACAAGAATATGCGTATTAAAAAGTTGACTGGGTTACTATCGAGTTTTAGATTTCCTCCTAAACCCGTTCCCTAGAACGATGTACTTGGCGGCTCCTTCGGTTCAACAATAAAAGGAAGCACACGGTTACCGTTCGCGTGGAGTGAGTGTAAGCTTTTGTCGTGCTTTGATAATGGCTAGGAACACCAAAACTCACAGAAATTGTTAAACAGCTAAAACTTTTCAATTTTTTACACCCGAACTTTTTTTGTGTTTTAGTAAAATAACTCTAAATCTGTTATTTTGAGAGATGGAAAAAAAAATTTACAAAGTTGCGCGAAATTGACGGGGCTACAATATTGTAGAGTATCGTTTAACTCTATCTGCAAAGATAGGAAAGTTAGATGCTGAATTTAATCGAAAATTTGGGTCACCCTAATATGCGATTACGGGAAAATGTGCGCTCCATCATATTGCACAATTTTGTAGAAGAAAGTTCTTCTGCAGAATATTACTATCGAGCTCTAGATCTAATTTTCCCCCTGAACTCGTTCCTTAGAACAATGTGCTTGGCATCTCCTTCGATTTAACAGTGAAAGGAGGCGCACGATTAACGTTCGCGTTGGACTGGGTTGGAGCTTTAATCGCGTTTTGATAATACCTAGAGATACCACAATTTACAGGAATGGTTGAATAGCTATTATTTTCTATTTTTTTCCGGTTCGACCTTCAGGAACGTGTCGGTGTTGAACAGTGTTATTATATCAAAAGTTTGAGGAACGCTTAACCTATTGGATAAGACATTTTTATGAACGATTTTTTTTAGTGAAAGTAACAATGTATGCATTAAAAATAACACGTGGCACGTACGATTCTACACTATACCATCCTGTTTTCAACTATTGAAGTGAGTTGAGCTGATGCGAAACTTAACTGAACGTGAAAAGTACTTATTTTAATATTTTTTTATAGGTCCAGTATAATTTAATAGTTTATCCAACAAAAATCAAAAAAATACTAAAAATTAACTATCTCAAAAAACTCATTTTATATTTCTAATATAAACTGCATGATAGTACTGATTATGGAGAAATGAAAAAAAGGTAGTATTCCAAATAAAAACAATAAAACCAGAATGGTTTGAAAGGTTGGTATTTAATCTGTACGCCGTTACGCCGCGCCGTTGATGATTTTGAGTTGTCGCGCCGATAATGATGGTATAGGCTTGATTTTTACTTGATTTTAGAGATACCACGAGTCACAGTCAGTGCCTTAGATTTTCGATGTTTATGCCATATTCAAAGACAGAACAGTGGGATGAATGTCAAAGGCCTCGTACGTGATATCCCGAGAAGTTTCGGTGATTATCAATCCAAGTATTGAAAGCCTTCCAGATGCTGTTGTGTTTTGCTAAAACAAAAATTTTCAAAAAATATATCTAGTAATCAAAATAATTAGCAAGGAAAGGTACTTTTTATTTTTTCATTTCACACAGTGAATGTTTTCGGGAATTAGTATTTTCAGTATTTTTTTTTGTTGGTTCGTAGATGATATTAGTTAGAATTCTGTTAAGTTTACATTGATTTTTTGTGTATTTTCTGTGCATCCTGTTATGATTTATTGTTTCGTTATTGTTTGTTAGTTCTATTTCTAACCATTTTCTTTTGACCTCCCAGATCGCAGTTTCTACCGTTTTCCATCGCTTAATAACAACACGTTTCAGCACTGCTATAGTAATGTGGGTGAATGGCTTTGGATATACGATCAGAAGACCCGTGGCTTTAGAAGGAAAATGGACACCTGAAAAAATATCCACTGGCAAGAGATGGCGCTGTTTCAGTGGTAGTAAAATCTAAATTTCGCCGAGTATGTTGCTTACTGACAAGGAAAACAGTTCCCAAGTAACACACGTTGGTATAGAATAGTTGACGTTACCTGTTCCATGACATCAATATCACCAGAAAAGCGCAAAACATGAATACAAGTAGCACAAGTTACGATAACTGCATGCGACCAAGCCAACTTGATAAAATTCAGTGGCAAAATACATCTCGAGTACTAATACGGCAATGCGCAAATCTGTTAACCAGCGCATGCACAAATGTGTTGTGTCTGCGCAGTGCAACTAGATCGGCAATTTCTTTTATCAGTGGCAGTTTTAATTGATTATGAAATGATAACAAAAAATAATATTCAACCTTTCAAAAAGAGTTATTTCTTTCGCTTGAATATTGAAATTGTTTTCGCATAGTTTCAACGTTATCTGGATATAAAATCTAACAAAACTAGAAAACGTTGTTAGATATACAATAACAAAAATCTGAAGTGATATTGGTTACACTGTAAGCGTTTTGTTTATCTTTGGATAGCGCGTCAAAACCGCTTCGAATAAATATAGAAATCGTTTATATAATTTAAATAATAATTTGATCAAGTAATTTTGAGTTAGGTGTTGAATGCTTCGACTACTGTACGAAGGAAAAGCATTCTACAGGTACGTAGTGTTGTTATTAGATTGCGTAATGTCTTACGAAAAGACCAAGTGATAGTGATTGTCATTCTTGAACTCATGTTATTAATAACATCTCCAAAACCAGAAAAAAACGAGCTTGTTTTCGAAATGCGGTTGTATTACTGATGAAAAACAACTTCAAACACAATATAATAACACAAGTTTTCAATTGCGCTTGTAGTACACTTAAATGACTACTTTTGTTGTTACTTATTTTCTATCATGTTTTGTGTGTTACTTGGGTTATCAGTTGCCATCTGTACATCTAATTCTAACTTTCCTACTGTTTTCCCTTGTAGGGGACAGAACCACTGCGATTTGTTCTACTGTTCTAGTACTTACTTTCACTATATGCAATCAATTTTGTCTATCAACGTGTCTTACTACCGTTCGTCCATGAGCCAGTTTTTTTTTGACAACAATTTGAAATTAGGGCGGGAGCCGTGTTGTCAAATGGATCAAGGTTCCCAAAAGTAGGTTTTCTCATATAAATCATCATACAAATTAGAACGGCAATGCAGAAAGCGGAGCTGCCAGCAATTGACTTCCGATATGTTCGGGATTTTTGAGGCCTCAAATGGAATCAAGACAACATTTTTCAAGCTCTGTGCTATCCAAGTTGATCGAGGTAATATAAAGCATCTTAGTTCTTGCACGGACAAAGTGCTATACTTACTCCGGCCAACATGGTCTTTTACCTGGCCGATCTGTTTGCTCAAATCTACTCTGTCAACCTACATTTCTCACATGGAACAGACCATAAGATACTTATTTTAAAACTCGAACAGCTTGGCGCTTCTGAAAATGAACTGATTGGCTCAATTTATATTTGTGCGTTAGAGTTCTTCGTGTGCAGATAGATTCCTGTTTTTCGTTCCAATTCACCACGCTTTCGATGTTCCTCAAGGCAGCAGCTTAGAACCTCTGCTGTTTATTTTATTTTTTAACGACATCGTCTTGCTGTTTGGGATCGGCTGCAAATCAGTATATGCTGATGATATAAAATGTTAATGTTGAAATGTAGATCTCCCAGATGGTCTCGAGGTACGATGCTGGCCAAACAAGCCAGTGGTCGTAGGTTCGAGTCTCGGCTCGGGAGAGACTGTTTGTGTCAGAAGGATCGTAACGCTAGCCCCGCAATTGTCCTGTACACTAAACAGCCGGCTGCGAAGTCTGTGTATAAAAAAACAGAAGGTCAAGTTCCGAATCGGAATGTAGCACTAAGGCTTTGCTTTTATAAAATGTTGATGACTGCTAACATTCGGTATTAGATACATTTGTGGGAATAGGCTTGTCCTTAGTGGTTCTAAATGTGATTACCGAAGAAGTAGTCCAAAAGTTGTCCGTTACCAAAAGTAGACCAACTTAATGAACTTGGTGCCCTACTTGATGCTAAGTTCACCTTTGATCAGCATCACAGCATCACTCGGCTGTTCGCGAAATAAAATCTTCCACCGTGATCTGTTTACTGTCATCTACTCGGGCTCGAGACACTGGAACGACGCAGAAAAGTTTATCGAGCTGTTTTTATCGCCATGATAATTAACAAAGACTCCCCATAATTTGCGCCACTCTATTAAACTTTCGAGCTTCACAACGAACTCTTCACACTACTGTACTGACGGCTTGTATTCGCACGTTTTCTGTTGTGGAAAATGGGTTCGAATTTGGAGAACAATCACTCATGTTTAAACGAAGACTAAAAATAATCTAAGAATATATCATTCATAGGAACTTGGCTCAAGAAGTACTACCAAAGTTAGATACTTGTTATCATGATATTCTTTATAGTGGTATGAAAGTCAAATTTACTAAGCGAGTGCCTATTGATATTGAAAATATGTTTAGTGCCAGAGCTGTTGAGCAGCTCCACAAAAAATTTCCCAGTTTTAGTATTTTTTCAAAATTGTTGTTGTTGATTTGGCTGAAACTTTGCAAAGATGTTTCTATAGGCAAAGGTGCCATTTCGTGCTATTGATTTAATTTTTTGAAACACGATTCATTTTTGTGAAGCTATTGAAAGTGCTATTTTGGGAAGGTATTCTGCCGTTCTACGCATAGTTGTCCCATGTTACTTTTAGTCGATTTTCGTTTTTTATCACCAATGAGTCTATTTTCACGTATATTTTGAAAAACTTTTAAAAATAACATTGTTTGTTCCGAAAATCATGAAAAACTATACCAAGTCTGTTTGTCCCATCGATGATTTTCTACACATATTTGTCCCACTAGATTTTTTCTATTCTAATTCATCCCACTAACCACTAATTCCCACATTTATAACTTGGGCAGGGCTACAGAGCACTAAAGACTTCTCCTAACAACGTTTGGTACATTACAGGCTTCAGAAATTCGGTACCGAAAATCACTTCGCTTGATTATTTAAATGCGGTACGTTCATATCTTTGTTAGGAATAACTAAGCCATGTTTGCTGGCTTGTAATCTGAATACTCTTCCTTTTCGAGCATAAAAAAAGATAAACGCATGAGATTCATACTAATTGGAAGTTGTAAGAACTGTCTTTTGTGTGTAGCTAAAATGGTGAAAGCCCAACAACGTTCAAATATGACAGGAATGAGCAATTTAAAAAACAATTCCCCTTTGTAATGGTGAGTCATCTGATACTTATTCAATTAACTAAACTTTCATCTCGTCTCTCATCACTTGCGTATGAAGACAACAAGATTAGCGTGATCATTTTCGTGAAAGGTTAAACAACCTATCCCCGGTACGAACTTTCTATTGAGAAACATCGAATGCACGTGGTGGGACTGATACGCGTAGAAATTACATATTGGAAGACAAATTTCTCGGCATTATTGTCCCAGTGGGTAATTTTATGGAAAAGAGTGTTAAATCGAAAAACTTTCAACTAGATTTATTGAAAACAGTCTATTGCAAGGTAAAACTGGTTAAAAGCCCATAATTGCATTTGTCACATTGACGCAATGCGTAAAAGTATTGTAAAACTTTAACATCGTTTTTCTCGTTTGCATGATTTGGAACATGGGACAAATATACATAGAACGGCAGTATTGACGATTACAAATATTTTTAGGGCCAAAACGGTTTGTTTGATCGGTGTGACGTCTTTGGAAAAGTTTTTTTTTCTCACATATAATCTTTGGAAAAGTTGTAGATAGTAATTTTATCTTTCTGAAAAAATATACACTCTAAAAAAAATATTTATGTTTTAAAAAAAATGTTAAAAGAAAAAAAATCCTTTTTCTTTAAAAAGCTCATTTTTTAAAAATCTAATTTTTTTTGAAAACTACAAAAGATTACCTAAACAATACAACCGGTCCGATCATGGAGAAATCAGGGAAAAAATTATGATATTTTGAAAATAATTTTAAAATTTTTTTTACGGGGTACATTTTTTTATGGAAGGACAAAGTTATTATCTACAACTATGCCAAAGACACCATGCCAATCAAACAAACCGTTTGACTGTAAAAATATTTTTGTTTTCTCATAGCTCTACTGGAAATCAAAAATATTTCTACAGCCAAAACCAAATTTTTTTTTTTCCTCAAAAAAAAAATTGTTTTAAATTTAAAAAAAAATTTTTTTTTTATTTCTACGTTTGGGTAATCTGTTGGATTTTTTATAACAAAATAAATTAAAAAAAAAGCTTTTTTAAATATTTTTTTATAATTTTCCTTTAACTCTTTTTAACAAAATAAATAAATATTTTTAGAGTGTATATTTTTTTCGAATAAATACAAAATTATTATCTACAACTTTTCTGGATACGTCACACCAATCAAACAAATCGTTTTGGCCCTAAAAATATTTGTAATCGTCAATACCTTCCCAAAATAGCATTTACCAATAGGTTCTCAAAAATGAGTCGGGCTCCAAAAAATTAAACCAATAGCACAAAATGACATCTTTTGCCTATAGAAACGTCTATGCAAAGTTTCAGCCAAATTAAAAATGGTCGATAAAATGGCAACCAATACAGCCCGTTTTTTTGTGGAATTGCTCTGTTTATTTGATTGGTGGTGTATTCGGAAGAGTATTAAAAAAATCAGATTAATTTATTAGGCTATGAACAAAATTTACATTTGCTAAAATTGTTTTTTTTTTTATAGATATTTATTATATAATAAATTGTTTGTGTTTTTTTATATGACGGAGTATATTTTTTCTGGAAGGACAAAATCACTGTCTATAACTTCGCCGAAAAAATCATACCAATCAAACAACCGCGACCTATATTTCTCTCTTTAAAGGAAAAACAGATTTTTCTTTTTGATGTACATTTCTTGAAGAAATGGTTACAGAAAAATATATCTATGCTTCAGTAATGTCTGTGAAAACAATATTTTTGTTTAAACAGTCTTGTCAAGTCTGACGAAGCGTTACAATCTTCAACTATATCAAGATACGCAACCTCAACAAACATTTTAATGACCTCGATTTTTCCCATCGACTATTCCCCAACTCACGTTGCTCCACGCACAGGAAACGGCCGTTTCACTGCGTTCCGAAGAAACCGGCATCTTCTCTGGGTAAGCATGTGTGTATCGGAATTAAACGGACACCAGGAAGCGCAAACATCGAACATGCATGAGAGCATGACAAATGAACCGCAGCCGTAAACTCACCGGGCCGTGGCTAAGATGGTGGGAAAAAATTGGAGCGCCCCCCAGAGGCCTGCCGGAGTGTGCGAGTGGCACCGGTAGCCACATTGTGGTGCTTCCGGCACGTTCGGCTATTTCAATATGTCTGCCGGAGAGCTGCTCCGGGCAATAACGTTCGCACGAAGATGGATGACAATTTTTATTTATTCACGAAAAAAATCCTCATCCTTAGCTCCGGAAGTGATACGGTTCACGTCCCCCCACCACACACACACTCACACTGTTCATGGTTGACGTGTATAGCCCGCACGTGATTCCGTCCAATAACCGGTCAAGAATGTGTTCTGATCAGAGGGAATTGTCCCGGTGAGAGTAATATACCACACATGCCTGAAAGAACCGGGCGAACGTGGCCGGCAGCACGAATGGAAATTGAGAGATATCTTACTTTTCAGACGGTGTGAAGACGGCATGACGAAGTCACGTTTTCGACATTATGCCAAGCGAAATAATTAATGGGTTGGGTTATGTTCTCCGACTCCCGCACTATGACTGTTGATAAGTTACGATTTAATTTTAGCACATAATTTTGGATGATTTTTTTTTTCGATGGAACATTAATGAAACGAAGAACACATTTTCCAGCAACCCCTCTCGCGTCGCTGCCAGGCTGGCTGCTGCAAGCCTGTTGATCTGCGTTCGAAGCGAATAATACACTTCAGTTCATGGAAAACGATAACCCCATTTCCACTGGCAGTTGCATCGGCGGGCAATCCTTTGCACACTATTCACTCCAATGGCTACAATTTCACGGAATGAATTGAAAGCCATTTAAAATTTATTGCCCATCCGAATCAAATGCTTGCTTGCCTGCTTCTACGCCGGTTGTTGCAGGCCGGATCATAGGCTGGAGCACGGTATGAGCGTTGCCAACCGACCTACCAACCCAGCGGGGGGGAGGCCTAGTCTGGTACCCCTCGGTATGGTGCTGCAGCCACATTGCCAGCACTACCGCGGCGGAATCCGTCGTCATCGTAACCAATGTTTGCTCTTCCGGCGTTCGCGGTATGCCTGTTCGCTTGCTTACCACCTGCCTTGCCCTGTATAGAACTGAACACACCACTCAACCAGAAACGAGGCCAGCATGTGAATTATTCAGCCCTAGCCTGCACGCGGACGACGTCGATGATGGAAGCGAATTGAAATAAACAGTCCCGGTTTCCCGCTGCTGGCTGGTGGTATGTATTACGACTGCTACTATCGAGTGAAATGATGTTTTATTTCTGTGACCCCCGCGTCTCTCGGCATCGCTTCGCATTCTCTCTACCAGAGCATGATGACTGCTGCAATGAATACGGTTTTGCTTGCGCGCATATGCAGGAAACCTAAGAAACAATGCCATTGAATTTGTTTCCAGTGAAAGAACACAAACGTTTAATGTTCATCATAATTTCACATTCGGGAAAAAAACGAATAAAGAAAACCGCCAGAAAATATTTTCAAGAGTCACAATTCGGCATCTTTTTAATTCCTAGTACTCAAACAATTTTTTCTTGCGATATTCAATCTTCAGTGAAAACTATCCCCCTCAAAAGAATCGACTACCGATACAACAACTCAGCTCAAATCGTGTCCCATTGCCAAACGCCTACCCATCGGAATGAAGTTATTAGCCAGAAAGCGATGGTGAGCAGGCGGAACGAAACTGATAAGATCGAAACTATTTCTTCCGTCAGTATGGCCAAGCCTTGACCCGAATCTCGTCTCGTCTGTTATGGCAAAAGCAAAGAACCGAAACGAGCAACAACCCGTGGTGGGGCGGCAGCCTTTCGCCTTCGTTTCGCTGTCCATTCGAGAACCCAAAGGCCAAAGGCAGGTGGAAATATTTTTCAGCGCGCACATGCTTTGTTCGCAGCCTCGTTAAACACCGGCGCAAAAACATCGTTACCTACTTCATTCTCGGTCTCGGCTTTTGGTCGATAACGAGCGGCACAAGCAGGCGGAAAAGTGTTCAATTTTCACGTATTTCCGGCTGTGGGGAGATTGCCCATCGATAAGCTTTGGGGGAAGCTCTAATTGTTGGGACGTTGATGGAACTGAAGAAATACCATGATTGATGAACAGATATGCACAAACTGTTTTTAGTTTAGCGAAATCAAGTTTACGAAACTCTAAAAGCAATTCCCTGTGATATTAGTAACTTTTTTCTTGAAAGTAAGTTAGTAATGAACTGAAAAGAAAAACATTCCCACCTGGAAGCTAAACTTTATACAGATAGTGGACAGCCCAGACAGGCAACGTAAAACTTTCCCTGTATCACTCGTCTTCAACTCTGTATTCGTAGTGTGAGCTCCCATTTTTTACTGTAGCAAAAGATGGTGTGAAACTGATGCGTAATCAATTTGCTTCGAAAGAATTTTAATACCTTTCACGCGGGACGTTTTTCTTGCGGTTGAGTTTAGCTTTCCGTCGGTCGTCCCCAGACGCGACGACCGGCGACGGTCCAGAACCTGCTGAGAAAAAGTTTACCGCAAAGTTGGGTGAAAATTTTATAGCATTTTCAGCAGAGTCCCATGTCGTCAATTTGCATGAAAATGTGGGCGAAAATTATGCTGTTCTCTTTTTTTTTCTCATTTTGTTTTCCGTTTCATTTTTTTTGTTATTCGCAACCCGGCTGATGTGCGTAGCCTGTAGCTAGTTGTAGTTTGTTGCTGATTGCAATCGAATGAACACTTCGGTTTTGCTCGTTTTGCTTTGTCTTGTGTCTTTGAGCTCTGGGATTGTTTTAACGACTGCTCGAATGGGAAAAGAATCCAAACGGTGTTTGAGGAAACCACACAGTTTGTTTATCATCTTATGAAAAAATTGTTAACGTGCTGAGTCTGGTTTTCTTATCGTCACATTGCCAGGTGGAAAAATTAGATGAAAACATTATGATAAAATATAGTACACTACAGTATTCAATATATTTCTAAAAGGAACAAAATCTGAGCTGAATTTACGAGAAAGGTGATCAAATACACCAACATTCGAGCTAAGTTGCTGGTTTGATTTATGCCAGCACTAAATCCGGGACCTTAAATTTGGGAATAATCTCCTGCGTCGAGTGTTTATTACTAATAAAAATTATTTCTAGCATCCGAACGGTTTGTTTGGATCGGTAATAAATCGAGAAATAAAAGGAGGTTGTATCCAAGACACGACCGCATAACTGGCATAAAACTCAGCACCCCATCAACATAAAGTTTACAATTACTTGCTCAAATCAAGAAACTCTTCATTACTCGTTTAGTTACCATGAGCTGGGTAGTTCTGCAACCTTTGTTCTGCCTAGACAGTGGGAAAATAAGGCACTCGGACAAACACACAATGAAAAATATATTTTCACAATTAGAACATCAAACGGCCGCGACAGATTTTGATTGCCAGGGTCCAGCACAGAATACTTGTTTGTGTTGTTGAGAAAGCCAAAGGCTTCTACTGGTAAATCGAGCCGTTTGCTGCTTTCGCGCTGCTGATGAAACATGTGGCCAATCGGCCAAATGGTTTGTTTAAGCCGAAAACAAATCCGGAAAGCCAGCAGATACTGGCGCTAAGGCTGTGCGAAATTTCGCGAAATTTCGAGGTTTCCGAAACTGAACGAAACTTTTCTCGAAATTCTTCATAAAATAACTAAAATTTCTTAATGTTAGGTTAATTTTTTCGTTGATTCATATTTAAAAAAGAGGTTTAGATATTAATTTACTTAAGTGAAAAATGTTTATGAAAATTAGGAAAACTTTCAAGCTATTCCAGACCTAAATTAGAGTTTATAACAGCAGAAAATTCGAAGGATGAATCATTATTTGTTACTATTTTATCGAAAAATGTGTGCTCAATTTCGATAAATTTTGTTTAATTTCGGCAAACTAGGGATTGCGCAAAATTTCGCACACCCTTAACCCTTTAGTGCCCAATGCCGCCATTTGACGGGCTTCAGTCAAATCTCTAAAAAGCTTCGATAAATACTTAAAAAGTGTTTATAATGATTCATAGTGATTTTACCGAAGCCCGTCTTGAAATTAATTTGGGCACTAGAGGGTTAACTGGCGCAACCCATTACAGTACTGCTTTTATGAAACCGTACGTTCGTTCGATAGTTATTAGTTTGGCCGAAAGCACTCTTTAATAGCCGAAGCGTACTATGAAATAAACTCCGCTCTTTGGGTAAGTTTCACCACATTCTCATATCTTCTCTAGACAAAAGATTCCGCATTTAATTATTTTAACCAGCGGACAAACGCCGATGGTGCTCCCACGCACGCAATGATCAAATCCGTAAGTGACCAATCAGAGGACGTAATTTTCGTTTCAACGAGGCTCAACAATTTTTGATAGCTATTGTTATATTAATAATTCGCATAACCAAACAACATTTTTCTGCATTTGGGTGAATGCGTGTTTAAATTTCCAATCGATTACTGCAGGAACGAAGAGAATCGGTTGAAAAAAAGGTAAAGGAACTTGAAGTTCTTCGTCAAAAAATTAGCTTTGTCGCCAATTTGTAATTTTTTAATTTTTTTTAACTTAGTTAATTATAATTAATTAGCTTCCAGTGTGTAGTTTTTGCAAATTCAGATTCTTATAAAAGCAAAAAGAGAGAGGATATAAATAATATATATCAGAATGAGAGGACAAAAGGATGATTTTCCATGCGACTTGTCTTGTTATATAAAGGCACAAACTTATTCGACAACCATACTCAACGAGAGACTTAGATACAGTCCCCCCACGATTATGGATCACTTAAGAAGATGTATGAATTCATAACATCATTTCTGACCAATTTTATTGTTTATGAGTAATCTATAAATGTTTTCAGTCACAAAAATATGTAATCCTTCACTTCATTGAGTATATTTTTTAATGTTTTGTGAATATTTCTCAGAAAATATATTTATTTCATAACTCACCAAATACACAATTATGGATCACATTTGAGAGCGGTTCTAATTATGAGACAATTCGCATCATATTATGGATCAGCATATTAAAAACAGCTTTTGGCAACGAATTCATTCAACAAACTTTATTCAAATTATGTAATTTGAAGAAATAACATATTTCAAATCGTATTAAAGATCCCGCATGGCCTGGTCAAATTTTATGTGGCTTTTGAGGTTGCAATTATATCGAGAGTTCAGGTCTGTCGCTCCCGAAGGTAGAAATGAACCATTATATACGGTACATCATAACAGTTTCGCGCTTTACGTAGCTTTCCTGTCCCTCGTGCCTTGGGAAAAATATTTTTCAAAGGCTCAGCACTGTTTAGCTTCCGTTTGGAGCTTATAAGAAGTTGAGAGGGTGTTTTAAGTGGTGAAAATCACATTTGAATCGGAGTGTTCCATATTTATAGAGAACTATCTTGTCTCGGTATGTTCCACACTTAGAAAATAACTAGTTTTTACAAAAAATTGTTATCAACCATCAACATTTTGATGAATCGTGAAGAACTTACCTTGATCTTTGTGTATGAGTTATTTTTTGCATGAGAATTAGCGATTATATCACATATGAACCTTATGTATGTAACCTTATGAGCGTGCTTCTTACGCTGATTGAGAAAAACGGCAAACATTTTGATAGAGTCTGGAAGACAATATTTTACGCTTATAAAAACACATCAATCAAGGAATAAGAACGATGTTTTCCGTGTTCAAAGCTAGCAAATATGGCATATTTTACTGCAAAAATGTTACATGCCTTTGAACCGTTATTTTAACTGAGTTAAACAACTTCAGACACAAAAGTGATCCGTAATTGTGGGAGTTCCATAATTATGGGGGGAGTGTACTTGACAGAATGAGGAGAGAAGGAGAGATTGGCAAGATCATTAAAAACTACATTGAAGAAATATAAGTTCATATGATCTATTATTATCAAATAAGAGCCACTAAGGCAAATTAATTTGGAAGTGTGAATATAATGTTATGTCTAATAGATATAAAAATGTATTCATGCCGGGCTTGAAAAAATGTATTGATGCGGAGCTTATGAAAACGACTTGGAATGTACGTGTATTACCAGGCATTCTTAAAATCGGTCGTTTGATGAACACTAGAACCATCACCTTTCATCCCCAGGGCTAGAAATATTTGCATTGGGAGATGAAACTCACACACACACACACGCACACACACACACACACACACAAGGACACACACATAAACACGCAGACACACACATACACACACAGACACACACACACTTACACACATTGTGTATAGCTGACAGCAATATACATCATGCCTGTCTAAAGAAACAGATAACAAAAAACTAGAAAATAAGGAACAGTAAACGACAGACAAAGAGAAAAAGAAAGACAGAGAGGATGAAATAGAAAAAAATTATAGAAACAGACAAAAAAGAAAAATAAAGATACAAAAAAGAAAGAGAAACATGAAGAAGGAGTGGAGAGGAGAGATTAGAGAAAGAGAGAGAGAGAGTGATGATATGAAGAGAGGGAGGGTAGAGATAGAAGGTAGAAAAAGTGAGTAGCGAAAGAGGAAGATCATGTCGGACAGAAGGCTTCAGCAATAAATAATCGATATTTCGCACCGAATTTGACATTAGGAAAAAATATTGACATTTATTTCCGTGGCGTTAGAAGAGTGGAAATAGCAGCACACTATTTTCACACTAAAAATCAAACGGCCCACACATTTTGATTGGCAGCATTCCAGAACGTTTATGTGTCGTCAAAATGAGCAACTATTCATTGGAGGAAGTGCTGATGTAACTACTACTGATGCAGCCCGCTACCGCACAGAGGCAGCTTTTTACTAAAGGAAATGCCTCTGCCCCAGCTGGCCCTGCCATTATCGATGTTGATACCCGCTGCCACTGCTGCTACTACTACTAAGTAAGGACTGTCGTAGTTGCTGTCCAGAACATTCTCGATTTACTAGGTATAGTTCTGTCGACCGTGCTTGTGAAAGTAAATATTAAGCGATCACTCAGAGGTCAAAATCTGCGTTTCAGCAAAGCTCGACAATTTTCAATCGTAGAATAGTTATAATAATCAAATTAAAGTGTTCTGCATTTAGGCGGACGCATAGAAGATTTTACAATCGATTTCTGCAAAAACGAAGGAAATCCATTGAAAACTAGCGGTATTTTTCACTTTTTCCGTTTTTATGTAGCCGAACATTATGAGAAACGTAGCTCTACGTCAAAATTCAGAGTCCCTCCCTTTAACCTCTCACTGCTATGAACAGTATGATGATGGATTTTTTTTCATTTTATGAGTTTCAACTGGTTGAATTGAAGCTACCCTGTTTTTTACAGCAATAAAATGCGAAAACATACCCGGGTACCCTGCCGAACGCATAATGATTAACGTTTCTTATGTTATTTTTGTCTCCAATCTATGAAGATCACTGTGCCTGTCTGTGCTACATGCTTATCATATTATCGTTAGCAGTAGTGGTTTAACGTTCACTTCCACACTTGATCCATTTGTCCTTTTTACACCACTAAAATAAGATTTCTTTACAAACTAAAGAAGCATTGATTGTGCACTGCGAAAAGCAGTGTTGGCGGTTATATTTGTAAATTTCACCATTTTTCTATTATTTGGCATTTTATAGTTAAATTTAGATATATTTTATTGTAAAGAGTGGGTTGAAGCCGGTTCAAGGAAAATGTATAAATGCTTTCACGTACAAATTTTTCTTACCTTCATATGTGTTATAAGAATTTTTGTTTTTTTCTCACAACGTGTTTCAAGCCACTCGAAGTTATATTCAAAGTTATGTTTTTTGGATTTCTTCTGAATATTGTCAATGTTTGTCAGTATAAACTTGTGTATTACTTTTGAAAAACGTTTTAAAGTTTTTTGAGCGTAGCTTCGGATTAATTTTGATAGTAACTTTCGGCTTTTTCCTGAAGCATGCTAAATTTGGGCTCGATTTATCAGATATCCTCGTTTTATTGAAAACTTGTTGAGCTGGAATTAAAACTACTTTTCTCGTAAAAATACTCTCTGTTCAAATTTTTTCAGTCAGTTTGCGTCTCGCAGGACTTTAATGAATATTGAGTTAAATTTGAGCTTCTTCAAAAGCTTCCTGCCACATTAAGCTAGCTTTTGAATCCATTTTGTTTTGAAATCAATTTCTCTTTTGGCCAATTCTGTATTCAAGGAGCCCTTTTCAGGAACTTTTAGCTAAGTTTTCTCTATTTTCTCTCTAGCCTCCAGTTTTTTTTTCGCTTAAGATGATTTTAAAGTGGATTTTAAAAGTCTGCAGTGTTGTTTTTCTGAGAAATTTTGGAATATATTCTAGGTTTTGTTTTTCTAGACTACAAAGGCATACTACAAAGGGAAGTACAGGTTACACTCGATTATCCGGGGCTCGATTATTCGGAATCTCGGAGCCAAATATCCGTAGTATTTTGGTTTTTGATATTAATTTTCAATTTCTATTTCGAAAGTCCACCTTTATTACCCCCACTTGTTACCATTACTGCCCTATCCAGTATGTTTGGGACATGTCTCAGTTAAGTGAATCCAATCGATGTTTAATTTATTTTTGTTGATTCTCAAACCCTTCTCTCATAGATATAATTTCTGGCTACGCTACTGCATCATACAAGTGAATTGACGAAAGAAAATAATTGTTTCACGTTCGTTGATTGTAAATTCTATAATTTTTTTTACGATTATCCAGATGGAGAATTTTTTCGATCTGTATTTGAATTGCTTTACTGCTTTAAAGACAAATATTAATTTTCTGTACGACTAATTTGAGATCAACATTTCAGCTCTTTTTTCAACTTAAATTTCCAACAACCTAGGAGAACTACTCCATTATTCATCTCATTGAGCCGACATTCACGAAGAATGCATGGATTAATCATAGGGTGGTTTACCGGTAAAACAAAAACCGGTGAAACCGATAAAACCGATATTTTTTTCAATACCGAAATACCGGTATTGGAGAGGAGAAAAAACCGGTATTTTCGATATTTTTATCGAAAAGTCTTAAAAAACCTTGTCACAATATCCTCAAATCATTGTGAGGTAAATTAATGTTACCCAGATACAGGCATGCATTACAACTCGCTTGATAGTGTACTTAAAGCGAATTGCGGTTCGGACAGCACGCATTGTCAATACTACAATCAAATCAAGCGAATATAGAAGGATTTTAACAGCAGCTAGGTTGGCTCCAGGTCAAAACTAGGTGGGCTGGTGGAATAAAAAAAATGCTATTGTGTAATAAATACATCCAGGCAAGCGAACATGGAATATACATTTACTCCAACTAACTCCCACAGAGATATTTTTCATTTTCGGTTCCTTTTCGTTTGCTCTGCTTGGATTCAAACGATGTGTTTGTGTGAACCCCAAGTATGATGACAGTTCTACAAGGTATGCTACATTTTTGTCTATCCACGCACACAAACAAATCTCGTTATGAAAAATTTGCGTTTTGTATGGAATTCAGAACATTTTTGGAAATTTCTCGTTTCATGTTGTTTTATATCTGATTTTTTTGGTCGGCGAGTGAATCCCCAGTTGAAACACACTAGAAATTGATATTAATTTAGATTTAGTGTGAAAAATTGTGACAATATGTAAAACTAAAATATATAAAAATGCTATATTTCTAATAGTTGGAGCATTATCTTAGTCATTGTCATAGCTCATGACTTTTGTTACTGTATGAAACATAAGCGACTCTATTTAGAAGCGCTATTGGAGTACAAGAAAAAAACGAAAAGTGCAAAAAGGTTACCGGCAAATTGATGAAAAACAGCATATTTTACCTAAACCGCAGCATGTTTATGTATTCCCTACAAATAAAACATGTTTCAACATCATTTCTATAACTTTTCAGGAGAGTATGTTTTATAAGTTTAGTTTAAAATGCAAAATCATTTCAAATTTCATACAAAATTTGCAAAAGTTCATGACGATCACTAATACTAATGCATCGACGTGAATAGCATACCTTGTAGAACTGTCATCATACTTGAGTGTGTACCAACGATATATCGAGAACTTCATGTCATTGAAGCTAGACATTCATTTTCTAAGTAGAACAGCAAATCTCTTTTCACACACACACAGTTATGTTTTTCCGTTCGAAGCACTGTGTATAAGTAAACGTAGAGTAGTAGAACACAATTTCGACAAAAAATCGTATTCAAACAAGCATGCACATTGTTATATCCAAATTTTTATTCACCCCGCAAAATTAGTTTTAAAATAGTAAATAACTTTGCAATGCTTACAGAAACATCATTTTGAAACTATTGAGAACACTAAATGATGGAATTTTTACATCATTTCGACCAGTGAAACGTTTACCCTATAAATGCAAGAAGCGCTGGGGGAAAGAGAGACCTAGTTGTCCAAAGTCATTCTCTTTCCAACACGCCAAACCTGAATGAATTTCAGCCTCATGAATGAATATTGTTTACATAATTTCCAAGCTGTCAGTTTGTAGCGGTTGTAATCGACAATAGGTAACTAGCGTCAACATGGATTTCGAAGCTAACGCTAAACTTGGTGTAACTGAAAATTACTCACGCGGAAAACAAAATCGCGGAATAGCCAAATGTATACGGTGTTCAAAAGTGATTAAATGTGAAGATTCGAGCACGAGCGGTTTAAAGACTCATCTCAA